>NW_013667541.1:31341-35197 GCF_000517525.1 Limulus polyphemus
ATACAGTGCCTTACGATTTTAGGAATCACTGAGTGTACTTTTAAAGTGATTCAAACAGTTTTTATAGACATTCCTGTTTGTTTGTTGTTAAGCGCAAGGCTATACACAATGGGCTATCTGTGCTGTGCCCATCAAAGCTCGGTTTTTAGCGTCATAAGCCTTCAGACTTACCGCTGAGCCACTAGAGGAAATTAAATTCCTTAACCAAACGTACAGTTTTTACGGATTTTTGAATAAGTTATTGTATTCATGCAACTGAAAAAACAACTTTTTTCGAATCTTGCAAAAAAATAAAATAAAGTAAAAACCTTCACCCTAGCTACCAACCAGTTCACAGCTGCTGAAGATGGAACGAGTCTGATGTCTGTGTAAGAAGACTGAAGGAAAAACACGTGTAAACTCAGAGAAACAAAAATATCATTTTTCAGTTAGTCTCTGCTGAGAGCCTGATATCCTTTTTAGGTAATACTGCGTCTCAAAGCCAAATAACACTTCCGTTATGTTATCACCGGTGAGGTTATCTGAATGCTAGAACAATTGCGGAACACACTCTCTAGGAACTTAGTTTTGGTTTTCGAAAATCTGCGCAAGTAATAAATGACAATACAAGACAAAGACTTTATCATAAAAAAAATTGTAGATTTCATTAAAATTATATTAAGGAAAGAGGTGTACATGTAAAACTTTTTTTTACATTGTTAAGTGGGTCTTGTTAGAGAGACCTTTACTTTAGAAATTCAATAATATCCTGGAAGTTACGAAACACGTATTTATACTCCTATGCATGTGTGTTTTTATTTATTTGTCTTAAATTAACAGTAATATTTTTATATTGATTTATTAATTACTTTCCTGAACAAAATATACTTGATTCTTTGTATACATATAGAAGTAGAAATATATGAAATCTACAAATTAAAGCACAGAATTTACACCTATATTAGTTAGTAATTATTTCCGTTTTAGTGACAACAACTAAAAATTCTAGGTTTGATTAACTCAATATTCAGCTTAACAATAAAAGGGACAAACAAGTTACATCTCTCCTAAAGGAATTAATTCGTTTTTGGAATTTTGCACAAAGCTACTTGAGGGATATCTGCGTTAGCTGTCCATTATCTTGAAGTGGAAGACTAGAGAGAAGGCGGTCAGTCAACACTACCCACCGCCAACTCCCTTACCAACGAAAAGTAGGATCGATCTTCACATAATAACGCCCCCACGGTGGAAAGGACGAGCATGTTTTGTCATATCATTCGAACTCGCGACCCGCAGCTTGAGAGTCGAGCGCCCTAAACACCAAACCATACCAAGTCTCTTTACCGACTACAAACTTAAGAGTTATTCCGAAACTTTGAAAACAGACATTAGCAGTCCAAGAACTGTTTTATAAAGAAAGGCTCTCATGTCAACAGTATAATACAAGTAAAAAGGTAGTTCTCTGCAGGACTGCAGATAGGGGAGATTGAGAGGATAACCCCTGAAATTTAATCCGCTCAGACAAAAAAAAAAAAGGATAAAGAGAGAAAAGAGACGGAGAGAACGGAAACAACCGTTTTCCCAAAGCATGACGTATTTATTTATACCATACATGTATATATTATTTATTTGTTTTATATTGTACATACATGTTTCTCAAGCATTACATTTTACTATATTGTGTTTGGAAGTGTTTTTGTAACGTAATTGTTATAAAATCAAAAATAACCTTCCATGAATGGAAAAACATAACCAAGAGGTTAAATATAAATCAAACGGGATGCCGGGAGTGGCACCGTATTTTTTGTTTTTGTTGTTGTTCTCTTTGGGGTGGGATAGTTTTCTAGGCATATTCACCCTTCATCCCCGAAACGAAACCTCCCTCTCTGTATTTTTACATATATTGACCTCGGATGGACAAAAAGAAAATGCAAAAACTCAATTTTACCCCGAAAAATATAATTTGTAGAATAATACAACGAAATAAGCTGATTTTAACATGTTTTTATTTATCATTCGTAAATTAATTAATGCTCAAATTAAAAAGCAAACAGTTTTATGACCTATTTAATCACTCGTCAGTCTTGACCATATAATTCAAACCAATCAAATTACTGAATTGGAATTAAAATTCCCAACATGAACAGTCACGGGTTCGAATCCCCGTCTCACCAAATATGCTCGCCCTTTCAGCCGTGGGGACGTTATAATGTTACGGTCAATCCCACTGTTCGTTGGTAAAAGAGTAGCCCAAGAGTTGGCGGTTGGTGGTGATGATTAGCTGCCTTCCCTTTAGTCTTTCACTGCTAAATTAGGGACGGCTAGCGCAGTTAGCCCTCATGTAGCTTTGCGTGAATTTCAAACCAAACCAAACCTTATAAGTATGTTGGCTAAACGGCCAGGTCAGAGATAGTGGGATCGACTACCAATTTCATAATGCGCCCACAAGGACCAGGTGCAGCCATCTTTGGTAATGTATTGCTGGCTAGAGGGAGTGCAATTAGTGAGCAACACCTGCCTCCTATACGACTATTTTAAACAAAATATTCGAACTGACTGTCATGGTAATAATAAAAAAAATCCTTACTAAAAGAGCGAAGAATGTTTGTGTTATATTGTGGCTCGAACCTTGGACATTCCATTTCACAGCTCGACACATTAACCACTATATAATGCCCGGCCCTGAACTATAATCTAAAAGAAAACAAACAAAAACTCTTAAAAACATTTTAATAAAGTCAGCATATTGCATACTGGAGTATCAAAATAATAGAGGGCGCATTAAAAACGATGAATTAACAGAAAAGAATAATAAACTGTGAATAAAGGATGTTTTCTTATTTAATAATTGGTCGTTTCTATGATAGAGCTAATCATATCTAAAAGTTATTTATTTTAGAGTCAAAACTTGAATGAAATAGTTTTCAATATTGTTGTTTTTCCAAGTGACCAAAAAAGGCAAAACTTTGACAAAAGTTACTTAAATTCATTAAAAGTAGAAAAGTCTACTTGAATGAATTGAACTTCACTCAGATTGACAATATTTAAATTTATTATAAATGTTAGATTTTCAATTTTTTTAATAGAAGGAAATCTACCAAACACGCACAAACAAATAAATATATTTTAAATAACGATTTTAGAATACAAAATCATATTTTCAGTTCAGATAAGCCCCTCAGTGGCATCGCGGTATGTCTGCGGACTTACAACGCTAGAATCCTGGTTTCAATACCCGTAGTGGGCAGAGCACAGATAACCCATTGGGTAGTTTTGTGCTTAATTACAAACAAACAGTTCAGATAGAAAAATAAATTGTGGCCTTAGTAAATCCCAATCATATTTATCTCCTTGAATATACCGTTTTGGGATATGAATCGTGTCTTTTTTTTATAACAAGGAAAATTTCCTTTTTAATTGTTGTTTTATGTTTTATTAATGTTTAGAGACAACAAGAGACATATTGGTCCATATCGGTTGTCTCATCCTCTAAACTAAGCTAAAGCTATCAAATAAATAAATAAATGAAATAAAAATCTTAAAGCCAGCCCTTGTCATTCATACAGTTATCAAGCTTTCTCTGAAATTCATTTAAATTGACTGCGTCAACAACATCCGAAGGCAACCCATTCCAGAGGCCAACCACCCTATTAGAAAAATAAATTTGTCTTAGCTGAAGATGACTCCGAATTTGCCCAAATTTATATTTGTGTCCCCTAGTCCGACAATTCTCACTGTTAAATACGAAAAAAGATGATGATGCATCAACACTATCAATTCCCTTTACAATCTTAAACACCTCAATCAGATCCCCTATAACTCTTTATTTTTCAAGAAAAAATAATTTCAGAGATCTTAATCTCTTATCATATGATAA
>NW_013667541.1:35207-45110 GCF_000517525.1 Limulus polyphemus
GACCTATACAATGAAATTATAACCTCTTTAGACTTGTATTCAATATTTCTGTAAATACAACCTAAAATCTTATTTGCCCTAGAACTAGCAACACCACACTGCTTGGATGGCTTTAGAGACTGATCAACTATTACACCAAGATCCCTTTCCTTCATAACACTGTTAAGGTTATTCCTATCCAAATTATACTTATAATTCAAATTATAATAACCCACAAACATTATCTTGCATTTATTATAATTAAAACCCATCTGCCAATTATTTACCCAACTCACTAAATGATCTAAATCTTTTTGTAAATCAGCAGCATCCTCTTTACAGCTAGCAACACCCAAGACCTTAATATCATCTACAAATTTAAGTAATTTATTGACCATTCCTTCATCTATATCACTGATGTAAAGCAAAAAGAGCAAAGGTCCTAAGGTTGAGCCATGAAGTACCCTACTTGAGACATTAATCCAGTTTTACTGAATTCCACTTATAACAACCAACTTATCCCCCCAAACCCAAAGAAATAATTTTTAAAAGCCTTTTATGTGGCACCTTGTTAAAGGCTTTGTAAAAATCCAGATACACCAAATCTACACCTTTGCCCTCATTTACATAAGCGGTAACCTTTTCAAAGACTGTTAAAAGATTCGATTTGTAAGGTAAGATTTTCTCTTAGTGGAACCATGTTGATTATCCAATAACATTCTAAACTTCGTTAAATGACTTTGCAAAGTATCTTTTATCAGACTTTCCAAAACTTTTCTAACAACTGATGTAAGACTAATAGGCCTATTCTTACTGGGACAATTTATATTACCACCCTTGAAACGAGGAGTGACGTTAGTCAACTATAGAAAGTTAGAAGCCAAAACACTTTTCTGTCGTCGTGTTTTTTCTCCCGTCACCGAACATGCTCGCCTTTTCAAATGTTTTATTCCATCGTTGATGTTATTTTCTACCTCATTGATTTTGTTGTTATAATCTTTCTGTACTTCATCAAATTTGTCATTACAGTTTTTATGTACTTCACTGATGTCATTCCGTACTCCTTCAATTTAATTGTTGTGATTCCTCTGTACATCTATAATAACTCCAATAATTTTGTTTGCAATCAGATTTATTTTTAATCTTAATTCTTTTTAAATTTCAAGTTTCTTTTAAGTCTGCTCTTAAATTTCCATCTCTAGCCTCTTGTCTTCTTTTTTTTTTTTTAGTTTTCTTTCATTTCTTCTTGGTCTTCTTTTAATTCTTTGTCTCTTTCAATTTTTACCTCCTTTTAATTGTTTCATCATCATTTCTAATACAGTTTCAATTTTGCTTTGTGGTCGGGTTGTCTCAAATTGAAATTTGGTTATTTTGTTTTTCCCCAAATATTCCTACTTCTGACATAAATGTTGTGACGATTGCTGCAGCCTAATTTCATAAATAAACTTTTCAACAGAAGCTCTGAAACTAATGAAGGCCTAGCTTATTTTGTTAAAATCCATAACATTAACACGAATATATTGTTACGTCAGCGAGGTCACGTGACTAGTATCACGCCACCTCTTTCTAGAAATATCCTGTTCCTTCAGGAATGCCCTAGCATTTACTAGATATGTGTTAGTCTTGTATATATAAGACGTTCACAACGTGACGGGACAACAGGTAATGAGTAATTGAACTGCAGTCAGGGTGTGTGTAATTGAACGGAGTATTGTTGAGTCGAGCACGTGAGACGTTCATTGAGAATTATAGCGCGACTGTTGAAATTAAGTGTATCGCAAACTTATATTCAGAAAGAATAAACCAGTTTTATTTAAGAAAGCCCCCCCCCCAGTGGCACAGCGGTATGTCTGCGGACTTACAACACTAGAATCCGGGTTTCGATACCCGTGGTGGGCAGAGCACAGATAGCCCATTGTGTAGCTTTGTGCTTAATTACAAACAAACAAACAATATTTAAGAAAGGACTTGTGTCGCTAAAGTTTCGTCGGAACGAATTTACGGAAAGTTAACTAACGAACGGAAACTTAACAATATTAATTCACCCAGTAACTGAACAATGAATAGATGCAATAACTCTCACTTCTAACACTGAATAACTTCAATGACTCTGAACTAAGTGACTGTCTTTGAAGTGACTCACTCATTGAACACACAATAACTCATTAACTTCACTAACTAACTTACTTGTATTTATAAGTATTGTACTCTTGTCTCATGATATTAGAAAAAGTTTCTCGATTATTACGTCATAAAGATTCACAGCTCTTTCTAGTGAACAACTAAATTATCACATGATATAAATAACAACAATTTTTATCAACTTTTATGTAACGAAAAATCTCATCGGTAACGAAATTTATAGTTATTATCTAAAAAATGACTTAAATATTTCATAATTTCATTTATATTCAGATAACACGTAGATACTAAACATCTGTCTTCAATACTGTAATAAAAGTGTCTTAAAAATACACATACAAACTGGTGTAGTTTTAAATATGTGAACGGGTCTTACTTACGGTATGTTGAATATAGTGCTGGCGGTGACATCCCCAGGAACGAACAATCACTTATTTTATCTAATAGTAGTTCCTCTATTTATTTTTAGATATAATTGTTATACCAATTGTTGAAGCATTCTGAATTCTTCTGTCTTTGTAAAATTTTTCAGTGTTTCCCATTCTTTGTTTTCAGATAGTAGTGCAGGGGTATATGTAGTAAAAACAAATCCAGTGGGAATTGCATATCAATTTTTGGAACCAATGCTTTTTGTAATCTCTATTGTATAAGGATTAAGAAAAAAGTTTGGTTCCATTTTTTCTGATGGCTTTGAAGGTCCTAAACTGTTGCTATCCCCAAAATCCAATCGGTGTACAAAGTCATTTAAGTTTTATGTGTAAAATGTCTACAAAACATATTCATGTGGCATATCAAATGAAAGGTCTTGACCTAAAAAAGATGGAAAATATGATTGTTGCTAAAGTTAATATTGAGGTGCAGATGTAACATTGTAAAATGTTCACTTATGTGCACTCCAGTCAGTATGTGTTCACCCGTAACATCATTTAGGGGTTCAATTTCATACCATCCTTCTTACATATATTTAGGATTGCAGCTAATTATATTTCAGCTCATATAGTATTAGATCTTTTGTTATTTTGTTTCAGATCCACTTTATCCAGTTATAGTGCGTAAATCGTACATATATATAAATAATTTAATATACATTCGTTTTAGTGTATACATTTCGTGAGCTGAATATATAATTTAATGTTGGGTAGCAGATGCTCTTCTTATCTTGCATGTATCACAGCTAGGTCAGACAATTCACATTATGTCTTCTCGCACAGACGTGTTTGTTGTGGATGTATGAAGACAACCACAGCTTGGATGGTATATATATATATAATAGTTGGAACCAGGATTCCATGCTTTCACAGGATCGGAAACAACTGGAAGATTTGTAGTAAAGGGCAATCATACATGCTGTAATACACTGCTAAAAGCGAGGCAAAATGTACTTGAAACTTTAAGCAGTTTTGGAAAATACATATTCCAACCCAAGAAGTGTTTGATGGACTGGAATAGTTTGTGTGTAAACTCTAGTGCCCACGTTCAAACATACTAATATAGAAAATATCAGATGGCATCTTTTCAAAAAAGCCAAGCAGTGACTGAAAAATTGCCTTCCGCTCGTGCAACTTTGAGGTGGTTCATTCTCGGAGCCAACTACTAAGTAATGATACAGTGCAACGAAAACACGGCAAATCCAAATGTACCTTTACATGCAACTATTATAGAGCTAGTTAAATGTAGATGTGGTGCCAGCAAGTGAATGACGTCATCATGTTCCTGTAGGAAGAACAACTTATCTTGCTTGGAAATGTGTTGATGTCAAGGGGACGATGAAAGCTGTAAACATATTTTCCGAGGAAATCTCCTAGATGACAATGAATCGGATGATGATATAGAAGTTAATTTTCTGGAGTTATGAACTGGCTTTTAATTCCAATTTTAGTTAATTACTTGAACAAAAGTGTGGAAAATGTGCACTAAAATAGTTAAAAACCACTTTTTGTACAATATTGAAACATAAAAAACTATTAAAACAGGTCTTATTGGCTTTACTTTCGAATACCGTACAGTTTAAATATTTATTTGTGCAGAGCTCACCAAATATTTCATTTTTATATGTTACACGACAATGTTTTTTAGCAACTTTTGAAATAATATCTTCACTTATTTTGACGCAAAAACTAGATTTACGCATGCTCAATGCCCTTCAAAATTCTTTCAAAAATGGAACCATATTTTTTAACGATCTTTATACTCTATCAGTTGCATTAATTATAAGTGCCAAAAATTAACATGAAATTCCCACAGAATTACATAAGCCTTACACTATAGACTGTGCATCTTTAAACAAAGACAGTATAAAATTATAAAACACCTTTGCTCCCCAGTGGCACAGCGGCATGTCTGCGGACCTACAACGCTAGAAACTGGGTTTCGATACTCGTGGTGGGCAGTGCACAGATAGCCCATTGTGTAGCTTTGTGCTTAATTTCAAATAAATAAATAAAATAAAACGCTTTTGCACCAATAACAAAACTGCAAAGAAGACAAAGTTTAGAAGAAAAAAGGAAAAGTTAAATAATTGTTTGTTTGTTTGTGAATAAGCACAAAGCTATACAATGGGCTATCTGTGCTCTGCCCACAGCGGGTATCGAAACCCGGATTTTAGCGTTGTAAGTCCACAGAGATCTTAAGTATAAGAATCAATAATCGCAACGCTCAAATTATGATTTTTAATATACAGAAATGTGAGAGGAAAACGTAGATTTATATTTACGTTTTTAATAGAACGCCACCACAGAAGTGACGAATAATAACATATGTATTGGATATCTGTGAATATATATATACAATCCATCATTAGGAAATTCCTACAGAAAACACAAAACAATAATTACAAATGATAAAATGAACTTAGAATAGAAAGTTTTGTATAACCAGAAACATTTGTAATGGGAATGTTGAGACTTAAAAGAGGAGAATGAAAATGTAAAATGTTCAGTTTCAGAACAATTTCTGACTTTTCCATCGCTCTTCCTTGGATTAGTGTAATTATTATAAGTTATGCTAGTGGCGAATTTTCGTACATGTTTTTATTTGTTAATATACATATTTCTTCTACTGCCTGAATTTTTAAAATCAATGTTTTTTATCTTTCGAACTAGTAACGCTATAAACTATCACTCAGTGGCGTTATTAGAATATCCACAACAAGTTCTCAAGTATATTCTGAAAAAAATTAAAATGAAATAAAATACACGCACGCACACACACACACACGCCCCCCAGTAGCACAGTCTGTGGACTTACAACGCTAAAATCCGGGTTTCGATACCCGTGGTGGGCAGAGCACAGATAGCTCATTGTGTAGTTTGTGCTTAATTACAAACAAACACACACACACATATATATGTGTATTAGTTACAGATAAGAAAACACGCACACTCATGTTCCATTCATATGTTTAGAACCTATATCTATTTATGTTAATAATTAGCTTGACTTGGTGATTGTATGATTAGTCATTAAGATGTTTAGAAAGTTTGTCTCGATTTTGCAAAAAAAGGAAAGATTAGCAATATTAGTTAGAAGGTCTTGTTTGTATTCGCATTTCTGAAGCAGTGCCTTAAATACAACTAATAACAAATGTATAAAGTAGATACTTTATTACGTCACTTAAGAGCCGAGTTTAAGGATTAACTGCGTCACCGAACGATCACGTGACTAGGTTTTTTTTTTGTGAGAGAAGTAACCAGGTAAATTAAACTGTTAGGGCTACGAAGTAGATATTTTTTTAAAAGGTTTATCCAGCAGTTTTATAAATTTCATGTTCTTTATAACAGTTTTGTAAATTGCTTAAGTAGCGGCTAAGGTATTAGTATAGGTAAATTGAAGTAGTAGTAGTAAGTTAACTTTCTTTGTTTAGCTAACTTAAGACTATACGCCATTGCCGCGTGCTTAAAACTTTGTTAAGCCTACTACTTCTAATATTATTACTAATACTTTGATATTTATATTAACTTTTCGCCACTATTATTAGTTCTTTGTTGTTATACTGTTTACAGTATGATTATCATACCCAAAACCTCGCTAGAGGTTGAAGGTCTTCCATTGTTAATAAACAATTGGGTGTGGAGTGAATAAAGCTAGGCTAATTCTAAAGCAAAACTAAATTTAATTTTGATCCCAAAAAATTAATGTGAAACCAAATATATTCGATTTTTCACTTATACCAGTTTCGGGGAGTCCTACTTCTCATCAGTAACTCTTGACAAAGGTAAATCAATAACTGAATAAGAAGAAGACTAGGCTTCATGAAGTGGTGAAGTGTATGTTATAATTATATGTATGGTGTTTCGAAATGTTTTTTAATTTTGTTCACCCTGATCATATACTTAAGTTAAAGTTCAATTTATACAGGAATATGCATCATTGATGCTATTGTTACTAATTTATTCTTGTGAAATATTCAGTTGAAAATCTCTAGTATTTTAAACAACTTACCAGCCAAATAGTGAATAATAAATTAGTAGTAGTAGTATCAAGGTTGCATATTATTGAAATTCCTAATATATAAATAAAGAATAATCATTAACTGAGTAAAACTAAAATGTAAAAGACATTTCAGAACATACATTACATATAAACTGAAGCCTACTTGCCTAATAAGTAATTTCATAAGTTAAAAAAATTAAACACTGGAAGAATGCCGAATGTTTTTACTATTAAGTTACTTTTGTAATAGTACTAGTTTGGATTGTAGCAGTTTAGTGGATTGGCTGGCTGTTTTCATGTCGCTTGTAATTTTGGTTAGATATTTGGCTACAGCAGCAGACATACATATCCCGTAATGCTATGGTTTCCATAACCTTTGAGTTTTCACAAAGTTATGAAGGGCCATGTGTGTATATTGATGTCCTAATTTCACATATGCATTAATAACCACATGTATATATAACTGGTCAACAATACTGACTGTGATAACTCTTCTGTTTAGAATCTGGATTTTTGGCCTGAAATGCTAGATCTGAGAATAAGATTTACAGCAGTTATGCAATAATAAACAACCAATATGCCCTTCTAAACTGTAATTCTTACCCTTAGAAACTGTGGTGTACATGTAATGCTAATGCTAGAAATAGGGAGCCCCCCCCCCAAAGTTTTATAGTTCCCGGCCACAGAAGTGTGTGAATGCTAAATTACAGTCATAAAAGAAATATATAAATCTTGCATAAATAAAATACTAATTATTGTACAACAAATGGAAAATGTCTACAGCACTAATACATGCTGAATATGCATGATTTATTTCAAGGCATTCGTGCCCACACAAGTTTGAAATTGGCTTTAAAAAACATCACGAAGAATGTTAAAGTCAGCGAGCGAAAGTTAAAACCAATACCAGGGTGTTGGTTCAAATTGGCTGGATCAATATGGATCATTGTTATATTAAACCATAGCTCTCTTCGTGCTCTTTTTTTGGTCTGGCCAGTTTTTTGGATCCAGAATCATTTACTATTTGAAAACACACACACACACAAAACTTTATAACCATTTAAAATTATTTATATTTATTGAATTGATAGAAACAATGGTACACAATAAACTTGGTGTTGCAGACTACATAATGAATAAACCGATACATAGATATGTCTGTCCGATTTGAACAGACAGCATGTCAAAGAATGATAAATGGGAATTGTAAACAGCCTGTATGTTGCCCTGGCAACATGTTGCTTTATGTCATGTCATTGTGAGTGGTTACAAACGACATATCAGTTACATCATGACATGAAGTGGAATGGTTAGAGGCTGCTACTGATACATACATGTCAATCATGGTATTTCAACTTTAAAACGAGTGTGATTACAAAATCTCATTTATTCTTTCATAGTTACATAGGTAAGCTCATCCTTCATTATTAACAATTGGTTGTTGACAATTTTCATTTTATTTATCCATATGATATGAATACGCGTATGAGTGTGAAACGGATAGTAACGTGATAAATCACTCACATTTTGCTAATATTTTTCCAATGGGAAGTGAAAGATCTATTTACAGGTATGATTTTAATTGTTTTTCATTAATTATGAACTAAATAATTGAACTTGCAGTGTAAATCTACTAATTTGTGACTGTGGAATCCAATGGTTTGTGAATGTTTTTATTTTCATAATGTAAATATCACTGAAACTCCCTAATGTTATACGTATGGTGTTCCAAATTTTTTAAATTTTGTTCACACACTGTTCCTATACTTAAATTTATACAGGAAGATCAGGAATTCACATCATGGATGCCACTGTTACTAATTTATTCTTGTGAAATATTCAGTTGAAAACCTCTAGTATTTTAAACAGCTTGCCAGCCAAATAGTGAATAATAAATTAGTACTAGTAGTGTCAAGGTTGCATATTATTGAAATTCCTAATATATAAATAAAGAATAACTGATTAAAATACATTTCAAAATATACATTACATATGAAAATAAGCCTACTTGCCTAATAAGTAATCTCATAAATTAAAAAAAATTAAACACTGGAAGAATGCTGAATGTTTTTACTATTAAGTTACTTTTGTAATAGTACTAGTTTGGATTGTAGCAGTTTAGTGGATTGGCTGGCTGTTTTCATGTCGCTTGTAATTTTGGTTAGGTACTTGGCTACAGCAGCACACATACATATCCCGTAATGCTATGGTTTCCATAACCTTTGAGTTTTCACAAATTTACGAAGGGTCATGTGTGTATATTGATGTCCTAATTTCACATGTGAATTAATAACCACATGTATATATAACTGGTCTGTGATAACTCTTCTGTTTAGAATCAAATTTGTGGCCTAACGTAGATCTAAGCAGTATATCACATTTAAACAGCTCATAAATGGAAATAAGATCCAAATAGATGGAGTGCATTAATTCTTAGCTGGTTAAGAAAAAATTGGTAAGTTTAAAGAACGATAAAGCTTCTGGGCCAGATAATATTTCCCCAAGGGTTTTGAAGGAGGTTAAAGGTCTGATACATGAACCACTTACTACTGTTTTTTTTTTGTCAGACCTTGAATAGTGGACAGGTACCAGAGGATTGGAAATTAGGTAATGATAAAAATTGTCCCAGTATTTATAGACTCATTAGTCTCACATCAGTTGTAAGAAAAGTTTTGGAAATTCTGTTAAAAGATTCTTTGCAAAGTTTAGAATTTTATTAGATAGTCAACATGGTTTTACTATGGGAAATTCTTGCCTTAAAAATCTTTTAACATTCTTTGAAAAGGTTACTGCTTATGTAGATGAGTGTAGATTTGGTGTATCTAGATTTTCAGAAAGCATTTGACAAGGTGCCACATAAAAGGCTTGTAAAGAAAATTATCTCTAGGTGTGGAGGATAAGTTAGCAAAGGTATAGAAGAATGGCTGGATGGAAGAAAGCAGAAGGTTGTTACAAATGGAGTTCAGTCAAACTGGATTAATGTCTCAAGTGGGGTACTTCATGGCTCAATCTTAGGACCTTTGCTCTTTTTGCTTTACATCAGTGATATAGATGAAGGAATGGTCAATAAATTACTTAAATTTGCAGATGATATTAAGGTCTTGGGTGTTGCTAGCTGTAAAGAGGATGCTGCTGATTTACAAAAATATTTAGATCATTTAGTGAGTTGGGTAAATAATTGGCAGATGTGTTTTAATTATAATAAATGCAAGATAATGTTTGTGGGTTATCATAATTTGAATTATAAATATAATTTGGATAGGAATAACCTTAACAGTGTTATGAAGGAAATGGATCTTGGTGTAATAGTTGATCAGTCTCTAAAGCCATCCAAGCAATGTGCTGTTGCTA
>NW_013667541.1:45717-67742 GCF_000517525.1 Limulus polyphemus
TTTTTTTAGAATTTATTTTAAATTAGTTTAGAGGATGGAACAGCCGAAATGGACCAATAAGTCACATAATGTCCCAAAACATTACGTTATGCTAGATCTGAGAATAAGATTTACAGCAATTATACAATAACAAACAACCAGTAAGCCCTTCTCTACTGTAATTCTTACCCTTAGAAACTGTTGTGTGCAATAAATACTAATGCTAAAAAGTAGTATTGTGATTCTATAATCCAGATTCTGAGAATAAAACTTATGGCAGCCACATAAAAACAAACAGCCAATTAGTATGATTGCACTAATTCTTATTCTTAAAATATTGATTTTTGGGCCTGTAATGCCAGCCAGACACAAATGATGTTTGTTACTTTTTTTTTCTGCACTGTTAACCAAAACTTGTCAGTTTACAGTTTTGTACTATACTTAAATATTCTCTGTTTTTATTCTACTTTTCCAAGTGAAGTAGAAAAATCCGTGACTAAAATGATGTGTAAAATTGTAAAAATTAATCCTCTTTGTATTTCACCCACGCTGATATTCATTAGTGTTAAGAAAGGTTAACCAGCAGTTCTTTTGTAGTTCCTTTTCTAAGTTTTCCAGTACAGCTGTAACACTAACCAGTGTGCTAGAATAAATTTTGAGCCATTCATTAGGTTTGCCCCCCAGTGACACAGCGGTATGTCTGCGGACTTACAATGCTAGAATCCGGGTTTCGATAACCGTGGTGGGCAGAGCACAGATAGCCCTTGTGTAGCTTTGTGCATAATTAAAAACAATCAATCATTAGGTTATGTAAATATTAACTTATGAATCGTGTAAAAGTTTGTGTCTGAACTTAGTCCTACTTTTTTTTTAATGCATCATACCATAAATACTTGTGTATGGTGTGTAGTATATTTTTTGGCCTCACATACTAGTAAAAATCAATATGCCCATGTATTATTATGTATTATGCTTTTGTGTAGCAAGTGGTGTATTATTATTCTGATTAGTAACTGTACGTGTGTGTAAATACCATTGTCAACTAATTAACCGTATTACTTAATGAACAAACAAAGGTTGAACTTGTATCGTCACCTGTAATTTGTGTATGTATATGTTTTTAAACAATGCCCTGTATATAAAGCGTAGGATAGTAAAATCATTTTAAGCTTCCGAAAATAAAAGTTTTCCATGATTTTATTACAACTGATCATTATTAGCAAATATCATCATTTAAACCATGCATTTCATATGGATGACAAAATGAACCTGTTCTACATGTATGACTTAAAGCCTAAAAGATAAATGTCAGGAGTTCTGACTTTTGTTTATTCCCCTGCATTGTGGTCCTTTTTTTTTTTTACCTCCACTGATCCAACAGCGACAAACAATTAAGATGTGTTGAGGCAAAATTTGGACTGAAAATTTCACCTAAAAATACTAGAATAAAACTGTTCACTTGGATGGTATGCACTTCATACTTGAGCCCAAAACATTTAGAAAAAAAGGGTGTACTAGATGTACATGTACTTCCTGTATTGGAATGATTTATCATCAATAGTAGTGGAAGCCAGCACTTAAAGCAACTAGATAATTTCCTGAAAAATAAAGGGTGGGTTTAAGTTTTTAGTTTTTCTCAAGGATGAGTATGCAGAAACAGCTTTGAAAAACCAGATCAGATGATCACTTTCTTTTCTGTCTATTATGTTAAGGATGGTATAATAATATCAAATTGTGATACAGCAAAGCCTTAATAACTTAGTTTTGAAGTGTTTTTTAATAACAAAGACTTTTTTGAAACATGAAATGTTAATATTTGTAATTGGAATATATTTTAAATGTACTATTATATATAGAAATATGAGCATCCAGGATGCATTGTAAGCATTATAGTGTATGTCATCATGAAAGACAAGTCAGAGTTTTTCTAAATGACATTAATTTTTAAGGACTTCTGTTATTGCTTTTGTTTGTAGATTTTAAATAAATTAGAAGATCTACCTAATTTAACCAAAATAAATATATTAGTAATGGATATCAGGCCATTAGATTATCATAATTTCTGTATACCTACTAATTATGAATAAAAGCAGTCTTCATTGTTGAATGGTACCACCGATAATGCCCTATGTGCAGACAGGGCAAGGCAATTTTTTACTTTTTAGGCATAAAATGATCAATTGTGGTGCTTTTTTTTTGCTCTGATAAAATTAGAGCCTGTAGAGGATTTTCATGTGAAACCACTCACTCATTTGGTCAGTGTTTATCTTTCATATTGCTGGTCATTAAGTATGGTAAATAATGAAGTTTTCATGATGTCTACTTAAAGGTCTGTTCCCCAAAATTTTGGAATACTTTCTCTCATGGCATTGCATCCGTGTATGAAAATTAGGTATAAATAAGTGTTTTGTTATTAATACTAGAATATATGGAAAGGAATTTGCTTCTTAAATTTCTAGCTTTAGGTTATTTTGAAAATGATGTTTATTTTTAAGCCAAATACCTATCGGTGCTGGTTATACTACTATTACTATTTATTGTTAGAATATTAGTGGTCTAGAAATGGTTACACTTGCTGTAAGACTTTTGCTGATTGTATGTAAAATAAGTACAAATGTATGTATTATATACAATTCACCTATATAAGCCTTAAATGATCATAATATACTGGGACAGACTGTTTATTAGATGATTGTAGGTGAGGCATCTGGTTGGCTTGGCACTTTTAAAAGTGCTGAAATTAGTATTTGTGGTAAATGTACATCTCAGATATTCTAGGAAGTTTTAATAATATACCTAATTCATAGGTATTTCATCTAAACTTTGTACTATAGCTGTTCTTTTACTTGTAGCGTAAGTGAATTTAATACTACCACACCCATGCTTGGAGCTACTGAGATGATACCATCTCTAGATAGTAAATATATATACATGTTGTACTTCTTACATTAACCCTTTCGAGATGGGTCACAGGTGAAAGGTTATGTCATCTTGTTTGTTGACTCACATTCAAAATTTTATTGAACTACTATTTCATTAATTTATGTCAATAAGTTTGGTATCAGACTATAGATTATAATTCAAATTTTAGAACTATACATTACTCAGTTTGTTATTTTGAAAGTAAATGTTAAAAAACATCGATTATTGTGTGTCACATGGTATGTTGAATGCAACACTGGTTCAAATTAGATGTTTGTGAAGTCAAAATACTAAGTCCATAATTTCATATGAATTAGAAACTCAAATTACGATACTGACAAGCTAGAATATAAAATAAGGTCTTTTCTATTTGCTAAGATTTTGCTCACATAATAAATCGACCACAGAAGTACTTCTTTCGATTTTTGGAAAGGCTTCCTTATATATACACTTACTTCTACATATGAATAACCAATCGGAAGTTCAGAATGTCCCCCTAATGATTTTGTCAGCCTTTCTTTCTTTCGAACCAAGATTTCAGTGAGGTAGGTTGTGTCTTTAGTCTGCTCTAAATTACTTTTTTTTTTTTTGACCGAAATACATCTTAGTTTCTTAGCTTGATAGATTATAGTGGAATTCTATGGTATTGATGTAGTAATAAATAAGTTTAAGAACTTATTTCAATATAGCAATAATCTATATACATATATAATGTATAATAATTGAAATGTGTCTGTATTTTACAAAATACTAGTCGACTAAAACACAGCCAAGGCAAGTGTGAAATTTGTGAAACATTAAAATTTGAATATTTCTGGAGTGGGCACTAGCTACAGGTTTGCATTTAACAGAAAAATTTCTTTGAGGTACTGTAAAAATTTGGTTTACAATCAAAAGATAAAGACAATGTTCTATTTGCTTTATTGACCACATATAATATTGCTGTGAAGCAAATCAAATACTGAAATAGAAGTTTATATTTTTGATTTAAGTGCTGCAGATTGAATATGCTTATCAATGCTACACATAGAAATGTTTGTTGTCCTCTCTTCCAATATCAAAAGTTTGTTAGGCAGGTTGAGATTGTTTTTTTATTTGTTAAATATATGCATAATGTATTTCACTACAGCAATGATTCTACTGTATAGATCCCATTATGGTCCACTGAAATGAAAACAATTCAGGTGGTCCTCAAACAGACTCTAAGCAGCCAAGTCAAATGATGGAATTTTAAAACTATTCAGATATTGAAGTGTTCTCAGTTTTTTTTAATAAGCAACCAATTACATATAGATTTAAAACAATAACAACCTTGAAAAAAATTTTATTCCTTAGAAGTCACTTAATTTGTTTACCGTTTTAATTCAAAGCCAAATTCTAAGTAGAAAACCACTTTTATGAACTTTTTAAGTACAAAGACTGATCTGGTATTACATTTATAAATTATTTATATGTAACGGACAAAACTGGAGAGTGAATGATGGTTTTAACTCTCACACATGTTACTTAGAAAACTGATGAAAATGTATTTAATTAGTCCTAACTACATTCATAACTTTAAGTGTATTCAATAAAAGTGATAATTTTTCTTATTCGGTGAATGTTTAATAATATACTGAATATAGCTAATCCAATGTTTCTGTAAACTTGTGCAAATTTGACATGTTGGACCAGGTTAAATAATTCAAAGTGCAAAGAAAAGGTAATAAACAGAAGTAATGAGAGTTGTTTAACTCATATTCACTGTTTACTCAGTGCTATTATTTTAACTTATTTTTGGTTGTGTTCATGATTGAGAGAGAGGTTATATCATTGATACAACACACAACTTATGAATGGTCAATATTACTGTCCAAACCTTAATAGTGTCATCAGCTGTACCCTTCTGTAGCTATCTTTTCCAGGAGAAAGTGTGTGTGTAGCACCAAAGAGAAATAATCCAGAGAAAAGGTACCTAGATCAAAAGCAATTTAGCAAAGTTACAAAACGATCTCTGTTGTCCAAACTCGTAATCTCTGAAAATGTGTACATATGAAAAGTATTGATGAATGCAAGTCATAATAAACTAAAAAGGAAATGGCTACTATTATTCAAAAATATATGCTGCTATATGATGTCAGTTGGACATAGACTGGAGTTACAAATGAAGATTTTCATACTTCCTAAATACAACTAAATTTCTGTTACAATAGTAAAAATAAGTTATTGTAACCTAAGCTAAAAAGATAGGACAAGCTGCCCTTCCAAATCTTAATAGTTATGGGTATAACTTGATCTTAACATCTTTTTATATAGAAAACTGATCCGAGTTTTTACATTGTAATATTAAAAAGGAATATTAAAAATAATCTGTAAGTCATGTAAATATTCTCAGTGCCCTAAACACAATAGCATGTGATTTTCTGGATTCTAAATAAGATTGTTTTCATACTTGTCAATATATTAATTTCTTATAAAGTTTTCTGTGAATTTTGGGATTGCTTGATCAAAACCTGGTACTGAACATGCTTTATCGTTTGATTGTGGGGCGGGTTGTAATAATGTGATAATCAATCCTGCTATTTGTTGATAAAAAGTAGCTGAAGAGTTGGCAATGGTGCTGCCTGCCACTTACTTTCCTGTGGTCGGCAGCTCAAAATTAGGTACCATGGGTTTGACACAAAAAACTAAACCTTCTTTATTATATAATACATCACTTGCAAACTGCATACCCTTGGTGTTGATAAGTCATCTTCACAAATTGAACCAAAATTGAAAGTAATGAATCACCAGTGCTACTTGAAAATTAGCAAATGTAAATTAAATTAGAGGTTGCAGCCCAGAGCAATGCCATAAAATATTGAACTGTAGTTAAAGTTTATATGTTAATACTTTCTTTTGTGGTATTCAAAATATTGTTATTTAGAAACAAATCATCATGGGAGTAGTGTTTATTTAAATGGTAATTTGTTAATTGAAACACTTTTGGTGTATAAAGTGTTGTGCTATATGCCTTACCGAGCATGTAAAGATATGTGATATTTGTTTTTTTTATCTCTGAGAGTTAAAGATGCCTTTTTTTTATGTTGTTTTCAGATTTTGTATATACCCTGCTTTGTATATACTGTGTATAATGAGTTCAGCAGGCCCACCAAAGGGAAGGGCTACTAAAGACAGAGGCAACAAACCCCAAACCCCACAATCTCAAAATGGAAAACCTGCTACAGAAGGATCTAAAGCACCAGATGGGCTTAATCCTAAAATTCAGGTGATTATGAATTTATAAGTTCTAAGAAAAAAAGCGGGTGATGCATGCTTTCCCCCCCAGTTTCAGAATAATGCCTTTATTGGAGGGCATATGTAGAACAAATTAAGTATAACAGAAATGTGAAGAATAGGTTAATAGTATCGTATAGACATTTTAATAATCTGTTAACAGCCTATAAATTCAATAGTCATTTTTTTTTATTTGTTTCCATTAAAGAAACTGGAATTAAACAACTTGGAATTCTTGTAATCTGCTTCATTATGAGACAGCAGACACAAAAGTGGGGCAGTCCAACCAGCCAAAAAGACAGCATGGAAAATACTGAAGAATAGAATCGAAAAGTGCAAAGTAAAAACGCAATTAAGTAGAATGGGTGGTACAATTCTGAGAAACCTTAATTTTTAAGGTTGACAAAAATAAGTCTTTAAAAAGCTTTTGAATATGACATATAGCTCTTGACATTTCTGAGTAGCAAAAACAACACGTATTTCACTGTGGTATAACCTTGTTACTGGAGTTCACTCGGCTATAAGCACGTTTCCATGTTATGTACTTTTTATAAGTGTATGAAATATAATTTGTGTATGCTAAAACATTTTTCTATAAAGGTCTATAATTCCATGGTTTTGTTTCTGTCGTAGGTGATATTCAAGATACAGTTCGACATTGTCATATTATTATTATTATTGTACTCGTAAACTGGGATGCTACAAATTCTTTGTTGAATTTTAGATTTGAAATAAGTTAAAGTAAGTTTGTCGTAGTTTTGTAAGAGAGACAATATAAATGTTGTGTTGTGCATGTTTCTAAATATTTTCCTATCTTGTCTTTTATAGCCTACAGCTGAACAGATTAGGATTGCTCAGATCATAAATGATGCTAACAAAAATGAGGATCCAGATTTACTTCTGAAAGTGGAACAGGTTATCCTTTTTTATATGTTCTAAAGTAACTTCTGTCTGTACTTGAAATTTTGTAAAAGTTTTATGTTTAAGGATTAAATGCACAAATAGGTCAGCACCTTTTTGAAAGATTGTCTATCTCTGCTAAAGTTAAATGTATGTTGTGTAAGTGTTATTTTGATTTTAGGGAATAAACAAAACTGCCTTTTGAGAAGGACAGTTTTAAAGTAACATTATTAACCTTCTCACTATGGGAAGGGGAAGTGTGCATGTCATGAATTTTTAAAGTTACATTAAAAATTTAATTAAACTACTTTGTTATCATGGTATATGAATAAACTTGGCATATAAACTTAGTTAATAAATTAAATATTAATATTATATAAGGTTTAAGTTCTTAATTTTGTAAATAAATATTTTTGAAAAATCCTCAGTCTCACCTTGGTATGAGAATTGTGACATTTGCTCTCTAGATATCCTCTCTTCCCTAATTTATTTACCACCCCTCCAAGAAATACAGAATTTAATGTAAATTACTCATTATAATATTATTATCACTCAGGCAAAGCATACTACTTGTAGGCTTCAAGCTTATTTAGTTACATAGCCATAAAATAGAAAATCAGATCCTTCTTGCCATGCCCACCTATCACATCGTCTTTTTCACAAGTTGCCAATAGTTTTCTCTGTCACTATATTTATAACCAATAGATAGCTAGCCAAAGTTTTAATCTGTCAGTTACATATTATATTACATTATTTTCTGTACAGAGAATTGTCTATTTCGCTTCCAGTTCAAAATTTATTCCTGAGGGAAATACATCGATGAGCTTAGCTGAATTTTTAACAGCTCTTATCTAATAGTTACAAAACCAGAAAAATTTTAATAGTTATCAGATATTGTTTGCTTTTTACGTATTATTATTTTGTGTACTTAGCTGCATTATTTAATTAAATAAAATATTTAGTATAGTAGTACCATTAGGATAAAAAATTTAGGGTTAAGTTTCACAGACAGTTGACACCAAAAAAAAAGGTGATCCATGTAAGTAATATGTTTCGTGTTTTTAATGTATATTCTTTATTTATTATTATAAAAGTAATTAAAATTTAAAAAATTAATTTTTTTTATGTTAGATAAGGTGAAATTAGGTAAGATAAAAAATTATCACAAGGTATGCTTGCAAACGAGTAGCCTGTGCCTTACGTAATTTGATAGAGTAACGTGAGATACAAATTTGCAAAGTGATTTACACAGTTCAAAGGGCAGTAAAACAAAAAAAGTATAAACAGATATATACTGTTACAAGTTTAAAGCTATTTAGGATAAAATCTAGTTTCATGTTACAGTTTGAAGTCATTCTAGAAAGAAAAAAAGGTAATTTAGATTTATTTCGTATTTTTCTATGGTTATGAGGTCAGTCGAATTGACTAATCTCATATAGAATTAGGATAGAGAAAATCACATAATAAATAAAGTTTTACCGAAAAAAAGCCGTTTGAAATTTATTTAGGAGGTTTGGTTTTAGAGATTACGTAAATTAAATTTGACAATTTTCAGATGAAGAAAAGTATTTTTAATCTTAACATAAAAATCACTTTGCACTTGGAGCAGTCAATACATTGATTTCATATATTCACAAAGAAGTTTTTGGTGAAAATATTTCATTAAAAATTCTAATTCTTTGTCAACAGAAGACTTAATGCCTAGTGAAATCTTGCAAACTTTTGTGAAGATATACAGAACATATTAGAATTTATAGTATGGAAATTATAAAAGTTAGTTTTGGGTCACAAACACGGGCGATTCGACTGAGCCTGTAGTCAAGAGTGTTAAATGACTGCAGATCTCACAGTAGACCTCCATTTTCCACAATACAGTACAAGTGATAACTTGCATTCCCTCCCATCTTTTGCATTCATTGCATATTACGTATATATACCCACTAACTCGTGTATATATGAACACATACGTTAATGAAGCATAAAATAAGTTTAAATCTAAACTTGTAAAAAGGCAAGACACATGAGGGTAATAAAGTACTTGATATAATAGGTTCATGCTATGTAGTATTAGCCAGTAAAAGTTATCTGTAATTCATATATAGTTGTGTATGTTGGTTTGGTTTTTTCATGTTGTGTTCACTTGTATCTATTTTTGTGATAATCAGGATTCTGTATATGCAATATTCTTTAAATTATCACATATATTAGAAACATTATTTTATTTTATGAAATGCCAGAGTATGTAAATAAATTTTTTAGCAGGTTTTTTGTGTGAAAAACATTGAATAGGAAATATTTGATTTGACAAAACTAATATAAATTACAATTTCAGACTGATGGCAAATATTACTAACTATTAATATTTATATTTTTCAACCCATAACAATTTTTTTAATGGTGAATGGTAAAGGAAACTGAGAAATATTTTTCAATATGAGCATTCAACAATTTAGATAAACTAGAATTAAGTATTAATAAATAATATTTTTATATCTTCTTAGTTTACACTATATAACTTCCTTCGATATTAAAAGTAAACTTTTTTCTTCTGACAAGATTCATGTCTCATAAATTTTGAAGTACAAACTTCTAAAAGATTAGTGATATCAACATCTTTTTATTGTTTATAACTATTTATGTTATCAAAAAATAATAAGTTTTTGTAAAAGTTCAGTCCCTTTTTTTGCTATAAAGTTTTATACGATTCCTATCAGGTGATGGAGATAACAAAGAAATCAAAAGACGATGCTGTTATAGCCCTACATGACTGTGACAATGATCCAGACAAAGCAGTTGCATTACTTTTGGAAGGAGACCAAAGTGAGGTATATTGTTAAAGTGTATTGTTACTTTGGGTGTAAAATCAAGGGAAGAAATCATTCAATGCTAGGGTACAGTATATTGCCAAGGTTATGTTTTATATAAACATGAATTAATAATTTGTAAATGACATCAAGTCTGGAACATAGATATTTTAAATATGCAACAGATATCTGTGACACTTTTTGAAACATAAATTTAATTTTTTTGAACAACTTATGATTTATAATACAATAAAACTGTTATGTAACATAGCTATTGTATATCTTATCATAGTACTCAATACGATACTTATCTAGATATTGATGTCGCGATACAATACATATCTAGATAAAAATGTTTTACCAAATGTTTGCTACAGAGTTTGAGTCTTGTCTGTAATTTATTATCTATGTTATTTGTGTACTTCACACTTTACAGTGCTTTTTCAAATTCTCAGGTTAATATCTGTCTATCTATTTTGTTATTGTTAATTTGTTACTTTCCATGTAATATTTTTGATAAAAGAAATGAAGACAACATATAGTACTCAATGCTCATCTTCCTTTATTGAATCGTTAATTTTTAGCAAAAATTCTTTATTATAAATTCTAATTTTTTCTGTACAAAAGACTTGTAATGTTTACTGAAAAACTAGCCAAATTTCATGAAGATAGATAAGTCATATCATATCGGACGATGTGTCGATACAATTGTATTTCGACTTCATGATACGATACTTGTATCACTGTATTGCCACGCCTTTACCATACCATTTACCATGCTATTATGCATGTGTTGTGTTGCAACTGAATTGTTAGCTAGTTGAGATACACATAACACGTAAGGCCTAATGGGGTTGCATGGAAAGCTGCTATATTGAAAGAAATGGTACCAAAGAAAAATCGTCTAAAGAATTCAGACTAATATAAACAGATAGTATTTATCTCACTTTAATTTATACATAAAACTTATTTACGGCCTACATATAATAACATAGCTAACATGTTCAAAATGATCTAACGCCAGTTATCTTTGACCAACAGCAAAATACCATTCTGTTGTTTATTGTTGGCTTGACCTCAGACTACAGTTACAAAATTAAAGTTACTGTACACAAAGAATGAACTGCCAAGACAATTTCTTCAGTAAAATAAACAAACATGCAGGAAAATTCAAAGTTATTACCTTAGGGTTAGTTTTTTTTTGTTTTTTTTTATTTCATCCAAAACTAATGTTGATAAAACTTGCATCAAAAGAAAATTTTTATTTTGGAGGAAATAATTTTTTAAAATTGATGTTTAACATTTTCACCAAATGATACTCGGAACATTTGGGCTGGAAAGGGTTAAAATAGTGGGAAATTAAGATGGCTTTTTTAAAGAATGTTTTGTTAAGATTTGCTATACTGTCTTTATTAGAAATTTTATTCTTTTTATTTTCTTTTTCATAATCTATACTGTTAAGATCAGTTATACAGAAGTATTGAAGAAACAACTGTTGCTCTACGTTTTAAAGTGTCAGGCTATTATGATACTGTATTCTTGACTTCAAGACCTGATTAAATTCATGATAACAATGCTGCAATGTTCCAATCACAATTTGAATGGCATCATATAATTGCCAGTATTAACCCTCCCTGCCTGAGTATCATTTATTGCACATGTCATGAGGTTTTAGTGTCTTACATTCAAAATTTTATTAAACTACTTTTAGTTTATGTTATACAAATTAGTATAGCATAAAATCATAGCTAATAATCCATATTTTAATATTATACAAGTTTTAAGTTCTTAATTTTATAAGGCAATATTTAAAAAAAATCCTGAATTTCCCCTGGTGTGACATATTTTCTCTAGGCATCCCCTCTTCTATATTTTATTCACCACTCCTCCAATAAGTACGAAATTTAACGTAAATTACTCACTATAAAATCATCATTGCTCAGACAAACCATAATTTTTATAGCCTTCAATTTTGTTTGGTTACAGAGCATCATAAAAAATCACACCCCTCTTGCCACACCCACTTGTAACATTCTCTTTTGCAGGATTTGTTAATAGTTCTTTCTTATGTTTAATTTTATATTGTGTATAACCAATAGAAAGTCACTTTTCATTTGTCAAAATACACTATATTACGTATGACTAGCTTGGATGAATTTGTAACGGCTTTTGTCGCATAGTTAGCATGCCAGAAAAATTGTGATTGTTAGAGGAAAATGATTACTTTTTTGCATGGTATTAATCTATGTTCTTTGGCGCATTATGTAATTAAATAAAAATTATTCAGTGCATTACTACCGTTAGTATTAAAAAAAAAGTAAGGTTAAGTGTAATTGACAGTTGACATTTCTTGTTTTTCATGCTTATTCATTATTTATTGTTATGAAAGTAACTACAATGTAAAAGTATGGATCTCTTTAGGTTAGTTACGGTTAAATTAAGTAAAATGATAAATAATATAATAAAAATGTTTCACAAAGTATGCACGCGAGTAGTTCGTGGATGGTGTAATTCAATAGCATAACATGAGCTCCATGTTCCCTGAGTTATTTACAACTTATAATGGAATCAATAGTAGTCAGACACGGTGCAAAGGGCAATAAAATTTAAGTATAAATAGATCTATACAGTTACGGATTTAAATATACTTAGGATAAATGAATGTAGTTTCATGTTACAATTTGAAGTCATTCTAGAAAGAAAAAATAGTAAAATAGGTTTATTTCGATTTGTTTTTGGTGGTTATAAGGTTGGTCAAATTGACCAACGTTGTATATAGTTAGGGTAGAGAAAATAGTAGATAGAATATAAAGTTTTACTGAAAACAAACATTTGAAATGTACTTAAGACGTTTTAGAGATTATGCAAATGAAATTTGAGATTTTTGAGATAAAGAAAAGTATTTTTTAATATTAACATGAAAATCACTTTGTACTGGGACTAAGGAAAAAACTACTCGACATATTCACGGACAAATCTCTTTTTTTTTTAGTTTATTAAAAATACTTCACTAAAAATGTGATTTTTTTGTATGTGAAAGACTTGTAATGTTTACTGAAATCTTCCAAATTTTGTGAAGATATTCAAACTATGTTAAAAGTTGGTAATATCACACTATAAAAACTAAACAAGTACAAAGAGGTCAAGTTGTCAGTCAAATTGATCGAGCCTGTGTTGAGAGAGTTAATAGTAAACACTATGCTATATTTACATTGATCGTAAAGATGTCATTCAATTGACATAGGCAGTACAGAGAGGAGAAAACTGAGTTAATTTGTTCATTATATCATGGCTTATTTTTTCCACATTGTTGTAGAAAGTTGTTCTTGGAAGTATAAAGTTTGTTTTCTGGGACCTGTCACAACAAATTGGTGCTCTTAAGTGAACAGAAGTTAGTGTTCGAACTATGAATTGTGAACTTGTTGACTTTAATTAAATTTTATTTTTGTGATCATTTTGGTAATTATTATATTAATATTATAAAGAAAAGTAAAATAACAGTTACTTCCTTTTTTTAGTGTCAGGTGGAGAGGTGTGTTTAATGTTCGGTTGATTCCTTACCAGATAAAGTACCGAATTCTGCTATTTGAAATTGTATATCCTCAAATCAGTCACTACTGGTCAAATACTTAAATCATGTGTTAAGTATTAACCTTATGCATATGGGCTCAGTCACTTCGATCAGCCTTGTAACCACCACATAGCCATAAAAGCTTACATGCTAAGTGTACTTTCATGAAATTTGGTGCAATTACAAGTCTCTTGTGTACAAAAACTCTGTTTTTTTTTTATAAAGTAATTTTACTAAAGTTGTGTGTATAGTTACAAAGCCTTTACTGGGTCGGTTTGAGTGAAAGGTAATTTTCATACTAAGTATAAAAATGCTTCTTTTTATCATACAGTTTTAATACTTCATTTGCAAACATAATCTCTACAAACATTTTGGTGAATATCAAACTTTTGTTTAGCCACTGCTCGTAGAATGGCTCTTGAGTTTTTCAGTTTTAGCTTGTACCTCCATCATCTCTTTACTGATTTGAGATTTAATTACAGTTTTGGACTCAGGATGTCAAACTTTTTTGATTGATATATTTGACTGTGCCCAAGGTCTTGTAGATTAATTTACTCTAATCCTACCTAAAAGAATTTCAGTTTGAGGGTAGGCTTGTAGAGATCCCGATGAGCAATAAAACTGAATTGGGTATATGTGCACCCCACGCTTGATATTGCTGGCGCACAAAAATATAGCTAATAAAATGGAAAAAAGGTTTCATATATTAATTTACTCTAATCCTGCCTAAAAGAATTTCAAGTGCCGTAGTTAATGAGAATTCCCTATTGTTTCTTTAAAACAATATTTTATCTCTTATTTTTTCTACTTTGACATAAACTGTAGTGAAATCATCAATCTCCAGTGAAATGAAAAATATGAAATAAATTCAGAAATGCTTTTCATAATTCCAAATGTATTTAAACTGTTTGTCATGTGGAAAAATGTTTAAATGTTTTACTGCTCTTACAGAGTAAATGGGAAACAACTGGCAAAAAGAAAAAGCACCGCCAAGTTGCAGCCCAGAAACCAGCAGAAACTTCTGTAACAAATAACACTAGCCCAACAAACAACAAAGAAAACAGAAACAAGGGTGAAAGAAGTAGAGACCGGGAACCTAGAGAGCGGGATGGATTTCGAAATAGGGGCCCTCCTCGCCTAAATAGAATGGGTGGGGGGAGAAACTGTGAGTTTACATTTTTATATACAGAAGATCATTGATGTTAAAACATCAGTATTCTGTGATATAATAAGAGTGGAGAAAAATACATTATATTAGTTGAATTTTTATTTTCTTATTTATTATCAATTTTTAAAGTTTATTGTTATCCTTAAATGGTGAAAAGTAAACATTTTTATTTTCTTATTTATTATCAATTTTTAATGTTTATTGTTATCCTTAAATGGTGAAAAGTAAACATTTTTATATGAGCTGAAATAGGTCTTGTATGTTGTTTAGTTTGAAAATTGTATCTGCCGAGATGTTTTTAAAAACAAATAAATAGTTATACTGTTGCTATATTTATTTTCCTCTTTTTTGTATTGTAAATCATAGAACTACTTATAATGTAGTATAACTTAGCCTGGTACAAAATGAAATTAGAATTTAAAACCAGCAGTCAGCACTTCAGTAGCCTTGTATACTTTTAATGTTTTAACAACAGTTAAAATCCTTTCAAATATCTGTCTTTTTTGTTACTTGTAGTAATCTGACTTTTTTTCTATCTTTCAAGGGCGCAATAGAGAAAATGAGAAGAATGAACGTAATCTTGAAGAAAGAACATCAGAACCTAACCGCAGACCACGAGGTGGAAGTAAGTTATATTTCAGAAGGAGTTGAACATTTTGTTAATCTCTTTAGATTAATTCTTGGAACTAAGAAATTACTCATTATATTTATAGAACATTTTATTACTGTTCTAGAAATCTTAAAAAAACAACAGAGTGACAGTTTCATAGTACATGATGGATTTAATGGAGTGGATATGTGATAAAAACGATAGCAGATGATCACTTCTGGCAGGATCCATAAAATTGCTGTATGAAGGTTTTAAGATATGCTGATTTCAAAAGTTAGAGAAGCAAGTTTTCAGAGCAATGCTTTCTGGTTAAAATTGAGGGTCATGCAAATTTGAATTGAATATGATTTGATATTTCAAATTTAAATAACTACTTTAGTACTGGCCATCATTACCTGGATGTTTTCCAAAACACCTAGTTTTCTTGGTTTAATTCATATCTTTTAAAAAATGAACTTGATGTTTACAAAATATTACAAAACAAAGTTGTTGCCATGGTGCAAAAATGAGTCAAATGACACAGTTGATGAAGTAATGAGCAAGTGCACTTGTGTCTTCCTTCTATGAGATAAAATAAAAATCACATAAAGAATAACACTGTTTAAAATGTGTGACAATCTCAGCTGGAGTGACAAGTACAATTGATGCTCATGCAAGTAGCAACCGGTAAGAACGAGTTTTAATGTTTGAAACTCGTCCTGTTTTTCAGTAAAAGTGGAAAGATTTGGTTAAGAGACCACTAGAAGAGTAATCATAACTAGAGCATCCTGCTTTTGATGAGAAAAACTGTTGATGATTTTCACTTGTTTGTGCCTTTATTCAATACACATTCAATCCACACAAGATCTGCCCATAGTTTTTAAGTAGAATCTATTGTGTGACAATTTGTATCCCTAAATTTGTGAAATAAGCAACCTTAAAACCTGTAGATACCAAATTTCCTGCCAAAAGTGTACATCTCTGTTGCGTATCTTCACCAATAGTTAATTTATTCTCATAAATCATTCTATTGAATTTGTATTTTGATCGTACAAACAATAATTAGCTTAATGTATCTGGTGACCTCTAATGATCATCAAAGTTATGTATTTCATATACTTTTGTCAAGTAAGCTTTTTTTATTTTTTGCTGTATGTAATATTTCGGATAGTTTTATTGTTATGAACTTTTTAATAGAGAGAATTTAGTTTTTATGACTGGAGTCCTAAAATATTTTCTTAATTCTTTAGGGCGAGGAAGAAGCAGAGGTGGAAACAGGAGTCGAACATTTCAGAATCAGAAGATGGGTGGAGGATTTGGTGATACTTTTCCTCAGTCCATTGATACATGGACAAACAGCACAGCCGAGCAAGCAGAAATGGGAGGTGGAGGAGATGCTACTATGTCTGTTGGTATGTTTGTGGAAATGTATGGGTAATATTTAAATGAAATCAGGCAGAATAAAATAAATGTGAAATTTCAAAAAGTTTAACACGAAACCTAAGCTTTACTTGGTAAAACATTGTAGTTTTTCAACTATCACTGGTGTTATCTGAAGGATATGTAATGAGTAATATATTACAGAGTGTGTTTCTAAAACGTTATTGTTATCCCATGATATCTAGGATAAAAAAAATTTAATTGTGTAATGTAACTGAATTATCTGTGATTTTAGTTAGTTCAAACATAAAATGTATTTATGTTATTGTCATCTATATTTATACAAATTCTACACTCCTTTTTTTTGTTACTTGACCAACTGTATTAAAATTTTCTGTTAAAATATTTTAAAGTAAGAATATGGATCTGAAAAATCATCCATAGATTTATTTCTAATTAATTCAACCCAATTTTCAGGTAACTGGTCAGATATTGCTGCTGTAGAAGATTGGAGTGAAGAAGATTGGACAGAAAGTGTAAGTTGCTGCCCTGATGTATTTCATTTTTTAACCTAACCATCTTATACACTCTTAAGGAATGAGCTTGTTTTTAAAAATAAGTTAAACTAATAGACTATTTGTAAAAATTTACAAATTACACAGAAAAATTGTATAAAATTTTCTTTTTTTTGTTAATTTCCTGAAAGCTTTCAAGACCCCTTTGATTCCCAGTAATATAGGGGTGAATTTGAAGGATTTTAAAAGTAGATAAGTAAAATAAACCTTACATGGAATAACAATAGTTTTGTAGCTATCGATAGAAGTTATCATATTTCTCTATAAATTTTGATATTGTATGGCATCTTATCAATTATGCCATGTGAGAGTGATGTAATGTCCTGCGGTGGCTTCTTTGTTATCAAAGTTAGCAATACAAGTACGTTCTTTAAAATATCCATCTATTGGATGGCTAGAATTCCCTGTGTGTGTGAATGAACATTTATGTGTTTGTTCTAGCTATCATTTAAGTCTGTGCAGCTAATCTTATTGCAGCATTGATGATATGTTTGTTTAAATTATTTTGTGTGACTCATCTGTTATTAGGGACATTGTAACCACCAGAGTCATGGGCCCAAAATAATTTGATGCATAAGTAGTTTAAAAAATGTGTTTAACCATTTCCAGACGGGTTATGGGTGAAAAGCCATGTTATTGCGTTTGTTGACTCGCATTCAAAATTTTATTGAACCACTGTTTCATGAATTTATGTCAATAAGTTTGGTATCAAACTGTAGATTATAATTCAAATTTTAGTATTATACCTTACTCAATTTCTTATTTTAAAAGTACGTATTAAAAAAACACAGTTAAACATTGATTTTTGTGTGTTACATGGTATGCTGAATGCAGCACTGGTTCATATTAAATGTTTGTGATGTCAAAATACTAAGTCTATAGTTTTGTATGAAGTAGGAACTCAAATTACCGATATTGACAATGTGAAACCCCACCCACCTCATTACATTTTTGGAAATGCTCTCTTATATACACTTCTATATGTGACACGAATAACCAATTGGAAGCTCAGAATGTCAAGGAGGTAGGTTGTGTCCTTAGTCTGCTCAGAATTTCATGTTTTTTAAGACTGAAATACAGCTTAATTACATATAAAACCTAAAAAAATGTTTCATATCCTTCATGTGCAAAATTTTTAAAGGCTTAGCAACCTACGTCAAGCAACAACCGAGTACAAAGGTCGTAACTAGAAGAGATAATTGTTTGCTTTACTTCTTTATTTACTGTTCTGTGTTTTAGGAAAAATACGTTTAAGAACTTATTTCAAAATAGCAATGATCTATATACATATATAATGTATAATAATTGAAATGTGCGTATTTTACAAAATACTAGTCGACTAAAACACAGCCAAGGCAAGTTACTTTGTACAAACCAAAGGTCACCTTTATGTTATTTGATATGGTAACATATGGCATGTGAGCCGCATCATTGTAACTTCTGTATTGTTAGCTAGGCATGGGTGAAAGGTCAATATAATAAAAATAATAAATATATATATAAATGTATAATATTATGAGATCTAAGCTATTTAGTTTAAACATTTATGTTTTCCTGTTAGCATTTATTGTCATTCTAGAATGAAAGAGGCATAATTTATATTTCCTAATTTTTTTATGGTGGTTACGAGATCGGTCAAATCTACCCAACCCATACGGAGCTTTGATACTGAAAATAACAGATAAAATATAGTTTTTCCTTGAGAAACTTTTGATAACTATATGTATATTATAAAGATTTTGAATGTGAAATTTGAAAATTTTCTCATACATAAAATGAAAAGTACTTTGTATGTTGGATAGGCAATATGCAAAATATAAAAAAAAGGCATGTGAAAAACATTGCTTTACAAACTTTAAGACAATAAAAAAAATTGATATTTTGCATGTAAAAGCATTGTAATGTTTACTGATAATCTGCCAAATTTCGTTAACATACGTTTACAAATTTAAAAGTTTTAGCATGAAAACTACAACAAGCACAAAATGGTTACGAGGTCGGTCCCAGGGACCGAACCTGTGCCGAAAGAGTTAAACAGTGTTCATATAATCCTAGGTTTAAACACCATGCATTCCTATATTAGGACGTAAAATTTACAAAATATGAATTTAGGATACTGTTCTGTGAAGCTGTTTATATTTTGATACCAATTTTTCAGTCATGTATATTAAGGTTTTTAAATTAAATTTCGAATGTAAATCTGTTAAAAAAAGAAAATTTGCATGCACTTTCACCCTGCCATGTCAAAACATGTTAAATCCTTGCTTGTTCTTCATTATCAGGATGCTCTTGCTTATTTTTGAGCCGTAATATTGATTAGATGGATTGGATCACATCAGTAAATTTCTAAATATGTTTATTCATTTAATAAAAGAATGTACATAGATGTTCTCTGTAATTAAGTTTCGATACTTCAATTTATAACAATCAGCGAGACTTTATTTTTTAATTTAGTTGACAGAAACTAAAGTCTTCACTCCGAGTTCTAGTAGTCATCTCTTGCCAGGAGTACCTGTAGATGATGCAACGTCTCACCTGACACATAGGTCTGTTATTTTCCCGTGTCCTACAAGTATTTTATGTTACTTAATCCTGTTGGGTAAAACAGTCTACTCATTCTTAAGTGTCTGGTGTCCAGGATGTTTTTAAAAAATATATGTACATCATTCATTAATCAGGTTGAAATTTGAATCTTTCCACAGATAGATAAATTATTAATTAAACACTACTTGTTCATTAACTGTTCATGTTTAATCATGTTAATTAAATACATATAATACTATCTGTTTCACACATGTAAAATGTCCTTCTAAGTTTTTCCAACCCAACACCTAATTGAGTATAATCAGGCAATTTTCTGGATTCGAAGCTCAAGTGAACAGTACTCTTTTTATTGTTTTGATAAACGTTTTAGGACATTATTTTATTAATAATTCTATGTATTACTGTGTCTTGTTGCATAACCCAGCAGTCATTGTATTAGTCATGGATGCGGCCCATAAATTTTGTGACAGTATTTAAGATAGTGAGCATCACATAATGGCAGAAAGTACTCTAGAAGCTTACATTTTGATAGTATGATAAAGCAGTAGAATATCAACATGTATTTCTCTCTATACTTATTTTTATCAATTTATCTTCAGTTATAATATGGGATATTTGGTTTGCCAGGATTTTGATTGTTTTATTCTCTTAGTAATGACATGAATAGAAGCTACAGCAGGCTAACAAAATTATTCAACCAACAATAAAACACATTGACTTTTAATTGGTTAATCTATTGATATTAGTATGTCACAGCAAAAACCACTTGCTTATTGTTATTCATATTAACAGTGTTATGGTTTCATGCACAGGTTTATTTATTTTTGTGTGTGTACACAGGTCACGTGTGCATAGGTTGTGATACAGTATCATGTAATGGGGTTTTATTCAGGCTTTTTTTTTTTTTTTCCCCAGTTTTTCATGTGCTCATAATGTCCTATGCATTTAAACAGTTGTAAAACTTGCATGTGATAAAATGTGAGTGTTGCATTTATGACAATTTCAGGTAAAAAAATACACATAAGGTAAATAAATAGTGTGTATTCAGCTGTGAAATTAACTGTGACTAGGGATGCATGTGTACCTGGCCATATAATCGGACCCGGCCGGGTATTGGGCCACCCGGTAATACTAAGCTCCAGCTGAAAGTCAAAGATAGGAATCTAAGGCTTAATTTTTGTGACAACTAACACAGTACTGAAAGTTACAGTCAATAATTTGTTTAGTTAAAAAAAAACACACATGTTCCGAGCAACAAAAACTGACCGCCCACTGAAAGTCGGGGATTCAGAGAACAATAGGGGTTAATAACAGGCATGACTTGAGAAGTGGATTTCTGGGGAAGGTGGGGGCTTTGAGAACAATAGGGGTTAGGGTTTGAGAAGTTTGGGCTAGGTACATTTAACCGAATAATCACCAACAGAACATTCAAGTTTTACTTTCAACTTTCAATGTTAAATGTCTACTTTGTTTTTGTTTCTAGGGCAAGGGGAGAACTTGGTTCCGACTGACAAACGGCCGCGGCGGAAGCTTAGTGACCGGGTACCTGGACCCGGTATTCGGCCAAATTTTACTACCTGTGCATCCGTACTTTGTAATCTAAGTAATCATTAAATATTCGATTACTAAATAATAACTCTTACACTAAACAAGCTTTATATCCAACATTAAGAAACTGGTCTTCTGTAGCTTTCAAACGTAGATATGTTAAAATGAGGTCATTTTCAGGAAGGAAAAGAACATCTATATAAACTAAAAAACAAAAAGAACTGTGGTTCGTTCCTGAGTCTCAAGGTTCCCATTAGATTCCTTTGTTTACCCCTACTGGAATTCTGGGTAGTCAAACCACGACATACTACACAAAAATACTTTATTTGCGCTACTTTTAGCATAAATAGTTTATAATATGCCCAACACAATTATATTTAAACGTTGGCTATAGCGTTAGTTAATTTTTCAGACCATATGCTATGATATCATAAATAGTAGTATTGAAGGGCCATCTTATTATAATGGACGTAGCGTGTATATATGTATGTGACCGAAATAATAAATTCAATGTGGCGCCATCTATTGAATGGCACCACAATCCATAAAAAATTTCACACTTTGAGTATTCAAGATTCAGACAATTAGTAAAATAACTATGGTATATGTAACAACCATTTCTTTATAATATAACAATTTTATATAAAAGTACTCTCCTCACAACAAGAACACGACTTTCACTAGGACTACACGTGAGGGTTTGATTATATCTTTGTTGGTGTAATTTTCAAATGTAGTACTGAGAAACTAGAGTTCTTAAAAACGATTATTTTTTTCTTCAATAAACGTT
>NW_013667541.1:68330-89855 GCF_000517525.1 Limulus polyphemus
GGTGATTATTTGGTAAAATGTAATATATGTCAACCTTGTTTTTGTTTCTAATTTTTGTGTATGTTTTTTTTGGGGGGGGGCAAGGGGTGGTGATTATTTGGTAAAATGTAATATATGTCAACCTTGTTTTTGTTTCTAATTTTTGTGTATGTTTTTTTTGGGGGGGGGCAAGGGGTGGTGATTATTTGGTAAAATGTAATATATGTCAACCTTGTTTTTGTTTCTAATTTTTGTGTATGTTTTTTTTGGGGGGGGCAAGGGGAGAACTCAGTCCCGGTTGACACCTGGCCCTGGCCGAAACTTAGTGACTGGGTACCGGACTCGGTATTCGGCCAAGTTTTACTACTCGTGCATCCCTACTTATGACACATTTATGCTGTAACATGAATGATTTGATTGAAGTAATTTTTTTCCACATTTTATGATTTTTTAGTTTATTTAGAAACCATGCACAACTCACTCAATATGCATAAAATTATGAAGATCCCCTAAAGTTGAACACAAGTGTAGTCACTTTCAAAATGATTTTTTGTTTTCCTAGTATATATCAGTGTAATTAACTAGTAATTCTTTATCATTGAATTGAAATATCATATAACATTTCTGTCATGATTTTGTGTTTGTCAAGTCACTTTATTCTCCAATATTTCATAGCTTGGGTCTGGCTGGTCTTCAGAAAAATAACACTAGTGGAGTTAGTCTGGGAAGTCAGACAGTGCTTCCATCTAGTGTACACTCCCAGCATGTTCCAGGAGTTCACTCCTCTATGATGGGTTCTCAGTTAAGTCAATCCACCACTCAAAGTGCACCAAACCAGTTCAGCCTTAGCCAATATGCTCAGCAAGCAACGGAATCTATCAAGGCAGCACAGGGGATAGGTTTTTTGTATATATACTATACAATAATATTTCCATTCAGCCTTCGTTTATTTGTATCTTGTAAAATACAGGATCACATATGGGGAATGGTACGTGTGCAACAATACATGCAGTAACTCTGATCTATCTTAATGTGCCCACACAAAAAGTGGTAAGATTTTGTGAAAGATTACAAGTATCTTGTACTAAAAATATGTTTTTTATCTGTTGTAGTTATTTGCACTGAAACTCTGAATAATTTAAGTGCAAGGTGATTTTCAATTTAAGTATAAAAATACTTTTCTTCATCTTACAGTTTTAATGTTTTATTTTCCTTTTGTGTCCTTTACTGTTTTGTTTTTTCATCTCGACATGAGTATATGTGAAAAGGAAGAGATCTGAAATTACGGATATAACCGAAAGATCTTTTAAGGTATATTACATAAAATTACATAAAAGGCATGTATATTTTTGTATTTCTTAATTTTAAACATTTCATTGTACTGTATGCTGATGATAATAGCTAGAGTTAGTGATATGGAAAATAAAATAAAATATAAACATTTACCATAAAAAACTGATATTTATTTAGGAGGGTCTGGAGATTATTCAAATAAAACATTAAAACTGTAAGATGAAGAATAGTATTTTTATACTTAAAATGAAAATCACCTTGCACTCAAATTATTCAGAGTTTGAGTGCAAATAACTACAACAGATAAATAACATATTTTTAGTAGAGGACTTAATTAAAATAATGTCATTATTTATGCAGAAGATACTTATTAAAGTTACAGTATTTATTTGTTACACAAGCAAAATTCTCATATGGCCCTGTGCCACAAGGGTTAAGAAATAGAAAAACGTACATACCTTTTAATTTTTCGTAGTTTTTGGTTATATTTGTAATTTCGTTTTTTTTTCATTTTTACGTATAGTTAATTTTTAATGTTTTATTTTCTTTTCCTGTCCTTTACCATTTGTTATTAATCTCGACACAAGTCAGCAATGCCTCTACAGTCAAAAAGTGTTACATCTTTATTATAAAAGTAATCTTAACTTTCAGACATCAGAGGATAATTTATGAACTTGCATTGTATTAACAAATAAAACACTAAACAACATTACTCACCCTAATAATATATAGTGCTGTGGTAACATCATAAACTTAGATCCTTATTCAGTCAGGAATGATAGAACTCTCATGTTTCTAGATAGTTGTGTGTTAAATATAGCCTGAAGTATCAAAATACATGAAGTAGTTAAGAGCAAGGTTTAATTAATACTAGGTTCTTGGAGAGAGCACTGTATGAAATAAACATTCAACAAGCTTTGAAATATAATTTTTCAGAAGTTTGGAAGATAAAAGTAAACCTAGCTAATACAATGTTACTTTATTAAATAACACTGGTGGCCGAAACTAGGCCCGGTAGTTGTGACAAAATGCATGCTAGACTACAGATATTGTTTCATCTTAAATTGTTTAAAATCAGAGGTGTGTAAAAAGATAATTACAGATCAGTCTTGTTCACAACAATGGGGTTCTTGTGAATCCAATTTCTTCAGTCGTCTTTCTCCCAAAACAGTTGTTGATTTTAAGGTGTGGCTAAAAGATTGTTAACATTCGTGGAAATCTACGTTTGTTGACCCTTTAAGTATTATAGGAAACGTATCGCAATAGGCTTCTTCTTTCTTTTTTATTTGTAGCAGCAGCCTTTACTCTTCAGATGATGCAGCTGCTCCAAATTTCCTTGGGGGTGATGTTTAGGAATCTGTTGTTGTCCTAAATATGGCTTTCTTTGTTAGAGCATTGTATTCTTTGCCCTTTTCTTTGTATAATAACATTGTTCTGTGAATATTCTTCAGAAAATGCTGTGACAACCACCCTTCAGCCATAAGTTACCCTGTGACTTTGCTCAGTGGAATGGTTGGGAGATGTGCTGTTAACTAAATATCAAGCATTAGGAGTCATGGACCCATGTGATGTGTTGCTGCAAAATCAAGTGACTAACCCGCTGTAATAGATGTAATAAACTTTGGGGCCATGGCTGTATTACAGGAGTGATGGGTAAATTTAATGAGAGTACCCGAGAAGTTTGCAGAGGGTGCTGTTGACTAGCTGCCTTTAGTTTTATCAGTTAAAAAATAAGGACAGCTATATTATAGATAGTCCTTAGGTAGCTTTGTGTAAGTATTGTATATATATAAATGATTATGGTATGTTTTCAGATGGGGTTTTAGATGGGGTGGGGTATTCAGTTACTCGTGTCTAAAATTAACATTTTTGAATTGTACTAAACTTTGTTTCACTTGATTTCAGGTGGGAAGTTTAAATAGCAACAGCTTCTCCTCCATGACCTCAGGAAATAGTGCAAGTTACCCATCAGGTTATGAAAACCCTCCATCAGCACCAACAGGACCACTTCAAACAAGTATGAATCAGTCTGCTGCATCACAGCCATCAGGACAGTTTAATGGCACGCTTAATCCAAAACCTCTCTCTCATTCTCAGCCTCAGCCTATTCCTTCTCGGAGCAAAGCGCAGAGAGTGAGGGGACCACAGTGTTCAAAGGTATAATAAAGATGTTTCATTATAGTGTCTTGATTTCACGGGTGTATGAATACATTTTAGATAATTTATATTTCTTTATACTGTCTCAGTTTGGCAAGCTTTACTAACTATTTACCTAGACGTCATAAGTCCGCAGACATACTGCTGTGCCAATGTGGGGCATATCTATTGAAAACACAGTAATTTTAAACAAAGAATCCGTCTTAATTGAACAAAACAACCCTATTCTAAACCAAAACCCCGGGGTGCCAAGATATCTCTTCTAAGTCGTGCAACAATATCCGGTCATGTGACCTCTTTGTTCCATACTGTATATATATCTGTGTCAGTGTAAACTACTTGTACCTGATGATGAGAAAACCTTGTCGAAACGTTGTACATTTGCTATTATGTTAAACTTTTTCTTCATTACCCATTCAAGCTGTCTCCAAGCATTATTTCTAAAATATGTTTGAGCAAAAAATAGTTGAAAAATAGTTAGAACTATTATTTTACTTAAATTTTGTTATGCAGGTGTGCACTCGACACTGGAAAGGGTTAATCTTTGGCATTATTTTTAAAGCCTGTATCCAAATATCATACATCCTGGTTATATTTCTTGAAAATTTTTCACTGGCAGTGATTCCGAGTTTGATTTTTATTTTTCTTAAAATTAAGATTCCTGAATCTGCTGTTGAGATGCCAGACAACTCTGTTATGTCACTGGATGTACAGTTTGGAGCTCTAGAATTTGGTACGGACTCCTCTCCTTTTGATTTTACAGCCACTTCAGAGACATCTTCAAGTTTTAGTGAAAATGTTATAAGGTAATAAATTTGGGTTATTCCTAAAGTAATGCAGCTTTTGTGTATTTTTACATATTATCTACAAGTCAATTTGCTTGTAGTTGTCACAACTGTTCATTCAGAACTTTTAAAGAGTGTGTGTGTGTGTGTGTGTGTGTTTGAGTTCAATATCTCTGTAAAAACATTGGAAAAATTAATTGTTCTTGTCCATAAAAGTACTTATTCATATCTGTAGAAATAATAGTAACTTGTTTGAGTCTGTATTTATTCTACTGAGATAAAAAGAAAAACAAAATCTGGATTATTTTATAGAGAAAACAGTTAATTTCAATAATTCCATCCTGGACAATTTTTAGATTTGAATGATATCCTGTTCTGGTTAATAATTTTTCAGCCTATAATTGCCCAGAAGTTCAGCTCCTTAAAAAGCACTACATTTTTATATAATCATGATCATTGTGATTTTTACAAACTATTATCATTTTTAGTATTATATCATTGTTCTTCTATTCTTGATATTCTAGTACTAAAAACAACAAACTAAATGAATTATACTGAAAAACGTTTAGTAGTTGTTATCATTTTTTTTTAGTCTGTAAAATAAAGAGTTAGATTGTGCTACAGTGTTCAAAAGCTGTATATTTATGTGTGTGTATATAATTGGTTCCTTTGATCATCTTGAAAAAATGAATTTTACCTATCAGTATTTTCAAAGTTAACATCTGTGGTTAGTCAACTAATAACTTGGTCTTGTATTATTTTTCTTGCTGTTCTACTGTTCAGTTAGTTGTTTACAGCTTGGTACAAAATTGTTAAAAAAAAGGTATTCTTCTACATAATTATTATAATATATAGTGTGTTTGTTATTCCCGAGAATTCAGGTTAGAGTACATTAACACATTGATGGGGTTGTCAACATATATAAAGCTGTTGGAACTGATTCAGTAAGCTGAAAAATAAGTCAAAATAAACAAGATATAAAAATATGTAAAAGTTTTGTTGTTTTTTTGTCCAATTTTTAAAGAAATTCATCATTTTACTATTGGACAGTGAAAGATGAAGTTTTTGTTTACGTTTCAATATTAATATATTTTGAAAAAAGAGTATTTTTTTAGAAATACACAACACAACTTGTCATGAGGAAATGTGTGTTAGCTTTTATGTACATTTAGTGTGTGTGTCATTGTTTACCTGAGGATATGGTCTCACGCTCACAGCTCCTCCTTGCCTAGTCATTTGAACAGCCAGTCAGCTCTAATCATGCAGAAAGGCGGTAGTGTTCCATCACAGTCATCTATGGGTTCATCTACAGGCTTAAATAAAGACTCGTTTACTTTGGCCAATCATTCGCCTCCTGGCGGACAAACTCAAGTCAACCAAGACTTAGCCCAAAATGTTGGTCAATCCCAAAAGGTAGTTATTATCACTTTTAGACTTGTTTAACCTTTTCCAGTCCAATTATCTCATGTTTTTACTGGTGCAAAATGATTTAGGGCTTTCATTAGATGCCAGGTGCTGGGTAAATCATTTGTCTACTTTGGTTATGGCTAATTAGCAGTGTTTTTATTTCGATTCATTAACTCTAATCTTTTTGAGTCTCTCTTTGCCTTAAAAAGTTGTTTTGAAATAACTATGAAGTCATTTCTGACACCTACAAGCATGTGAGAAATGAGGAAAGTGTAACGTACATCTTACAACCATACAACCCTGTTAAATTGTCAGTGGTATGCTCTGCTTATCTGTTTATATATAAATATGATTGTAATGTTACTAATTAAGTCAAAAGTGTTCATTACTAAATTAGTCATTGGAACTTCACTGCCACAAAATCACTAGTTAATGATGATCGTTTGTACATTTTGGTTCACTTTCTTACACCAGTAATTTGTTCTTTTATATTTTTCTTTAGATTGCAGGACCTCACTCTCTACTGCTCAGTTCTCAGACTGAAAGAAATCAAGTTAGGGGGTATCCAAGTCAACGATCTTCTCAACCTCAGCTTGATGGTAGGCTGGATGTTTATCTATTCAATAATAGAAGATTGTTTTCCAGCAATTTTATTAGTGGCTCACACGCTGTCATTCATTGTCAGATGGTTTTATTATTGTTTTTTTTTCTTCTTCAGAGTTTTTCTTGTATGTTGTATATTAAAATCACATTAGCAGTATTTTTTCTTTTTAATATTGGTGGAAACTATATGAATTTTTATTAGTGAATGTAAGATATTAACCCTCTCCAGCCTAGTGTGTTTTAAAGCTGCTTGAGCACAAACTCAACATTGTGCTTTTGAAATGTCACTGATTTCTCCCTGCTGAAGCCATAATAAAGAATGATGTGCACTGAAGATATGATTTCAAAAGTTCTATTTCATATAAATCATTGTAAAAACATTTTAAAAAATAAGTTTGAAATCCTAATTAACCCATAATCAGAATTTGACTTAAAATATTAATTCTAAACTCAGATAATTACTGTTAATATATTAAAGCTTGTTGAACAAAACAAAGAAACTTATTCTGCATTTGTCTCATTAGTAGAGCTGCAACAAATATCTAAGTATTAATGAATATTCAAACCAAAATTTGGTATTTAAGTATTTGGGGGTTTTAACATGTTTTATTTTCAAAGAATTATGTTGTGTTTTAAACAGCCTAGACTCGGATTCTTAAATATGTAGAACAAGCAAATATGACCAATAACCTTTGAATACATATCTTCATGTCTATCCATTATCATAACATTAAATGGCATCTTAATCAAAAAAGCCAACTCAAGTTCAGATTTCACTACAGGCTTTAATGTTTATAGCTCACAATGTCTTTCACGGTGATTGAAATCAGAATGAAGGTGTACAGCTTAACTATTTCTATATAGGCTTGGTCATTTTGACTAACTTTGTAACCACTTGGTAACCATGAAAGTTTACGTACTATAACTTTTAATGTGGTACGTGTATCTTCGTGAAATTTGGCGAGCTTTTAGTAAACATTACAACTCTTTTGTGCACAAATGGTCAGATTTTTCAATTAAGTATTTTTTACTAACGATTTGTCTTTGAATATATGGAGCCAGTGTTGACTATTTCTAAGTGCAAAGTGATTTTCAAATTAAGATTGAAAATACTTTATTCATCTTAAAGTTTTCAGATGTCGTTTGTATGATCCTCTAAAACCTTCTAAATAATTTTCAAACCAGCACAAATAGATCATTGTGTAGCTTTGTGCTTAACAATAATTGAACAAATAAACATTATCTAAGCTAACCTAGCAAGGTTCTAGTTTTAAAATTATAGTTATTTTTATAACATTAAGTATAAAATACACATTAAGAAAAAAGAAATTAGTTCATACTTTTGGTTTCTTGATTTTTTTGATTTTTTTTATTTATTTATTTTTTTTGCTGTCAAAGAAATATAAGCCAATTTTTTGTAATGATGATATTAGTAAATTAAATAATTATTTATTTGAAGAATGCACATAACACAGAATAATAACACACACAAAGCAAATAACATCCTGTAACTATAATAATTTAACTGGCTTTCTTATTGAGGCATAAATACCTTAAAATACTTCCCGTACCTACTTGATCTGAACTCAGATTATAAGGATTCCACTTTTACATCCTTTCAGCCAATTAAATTAGTAGTTTTTGTGTCATATACAAGAACACTTTTTCTCAAAACTGAGATCTTAACTCTAGGGCTGCTGCTAGTGTGGTTGACTGCAGATAAGCACAATAGTAACAGCTACATTTGCACAGTGTAGAAATATGCACTTACTTTTACAGGATTTTATTTTTCATAAACAGGAAATATGTTTTAAAAAATCTTAAAACTTTGTGAAGGGTTCAGTGATTATCCTGTTTTATCCCAATTGATTGTGTATCAAATAAAAAAAAATGTGTTATTTGAGTTTTACAGAAGCATTTACTTAATGACCACTTCTGTGCCTCTGGTCTGAAAAGGGTTGGTGTTCTAACATTTATTTATTTTCTTTAGGAACAGTGAGTAATAGTAAAGAAGAGGGATCTGCTTTGACCAACTATTCTTCTGCCACCCATCAGTCAAATCATTCCTCAAGTTATTCTGGGTCGTATGTTGGACAAAATGCTTCAGTTTTGGGGTCATCAAGCATTTCTACCACCACTGCCAACTATACACACCAAGGCTCGTCCTTAGCATCTCTGAACAGTCAACAGATTCTGTCCAGCACTAACCACCAGTCTCAGGGGAGCTTTTCTGGTTCTCAGAGTCAAAATAATTCACACTATTCTTCGGTTTCAACTACATACAATATTCCTCAAGCTATGTACTCGGGTACCTCTCAAACATCAGCAGGTTCATCGTTCTCCTCCCAAAGAGGTGAGAAGAAAGACTGTAGATAGGCATGTTATAAGGTACAAATCTGTAGAATTAAGTTATGAATGCCTAGTTGGATGTTCACCAGCATCCAATGGAATGTGATTGTTTGGGTTTTTGTTTTTTAATCTAAAAGTGTTTATAAATTAATGATACATGTGAAAAGATACACTTATTAAAACTTCTAATGCTGAAACTCTTAATTTAAGATAAGTATTTCTATGTCTTTTAATATTTTTATTTGTATATGTTGTAGCTGACAAATTTAAGTTTAATGCTGTGTTTGTTTCTTTGACCAGTTTTTGTGAGTATATTGTTTTATGCCACTACATTTAACTTCTATTTAACAAGTTATATAACCTGGTACTATAATACACTCTAAAGAGTTTGTAACTGAAAATCTATGATTAAAAAAGGTTAGCTACAACAGATAAATACCACATTATTTATATATCTTTCTTGTCTGCATTATTTAACCATCTTGTATTCTGTTGGTTGATTACATTAGATTAACAAAAACAAGTACAAGAAAATAGATATATTTAACTCTAAGACAATTAGTGGGGGTGAACCTGTTGCCAAGAGTAAAATTACACCCAGGGCTTACATTAGTTGCAGAATCTTGTAAGCAGATTTTTCAGTACTGGAAAAATCTGTTTTTTTTTTTTATTATCAGGAAGTCCTGGAAAACTCCTTGAAAGTAACATAACCCCATGTCTCCCTACATCTCCATTTTAATTGATAGTGAGCATTACCATCGAGTATATCTCAGTTTAGCAAAAACAGTCTCTAGAAGATGTTTTACACAGTGTTCGAAGTGGAGCAGGATATCATCCCACTTCTTTTCAGAAGGGACAGAAAGCATTCTTCTACCTTTTAGTAGACTTGAAACTGCCCTGATACTTTTATAGTTGCCTAGGGCTATGCCAGATGTTTACCCTCTTTCACTTCTCCCATTTGCAGCAGTACAGGTGTCAAGATGCAACAAAAACCCTCAGTGAAGGAAATTCAGTTAATAAGCTATAAAAATTTAGAGTGGCTATATAAGGCTGATAGATGTTGTGTTGGCCTAATCTAAAATCATAAACAAACCAGTTAGGCTCTCTTTTCTCTTCTTTTTCCACAAACCAGCCTACTTCCTCTTTTTCCCCTACTTCAAACACTGGTTATACATAAAATGGGAAACATACTTACTGGCTTGGTAACATTGGTCAGTCTTTAAACTATCTATTTCTGTCTACAAGCAAACAGGGTATCACATGACTATTGTTGTAATGATATACTGTTAGCATAAAATTAGCTCAGGATTCATTTGGTGGAAATATAATGTCTTTAAATTGTTGATATGGTAACATGAATGTTTGAGAATATTTCTAATTTAATCTTCAGCATAAATACTTCAAAAAATAAAGGATATTCTAGCTTATGTTCATCTGTTATTGCCTACAATTTGTTGATAAAAAGAGAGAAGGAAATGCAAATCCAGATGTTAACAATATAATGGATGAATGTCGTCAGTCTAACTGCTGTCCATAAAATAGTTAAATATTTGCCATTAAAGACAGCCTGGTAAGGTCACTCATTATTTATACAGGATGTTTTGTGTAACATTTTTGGCATTTTACTAAATATTTGAGGTGAGATCAGTACTGTTTTACAGTATTTTGATGTGTGATATTAGTACTATTTTGTTTCTTTGTATTCTTATTAGTTTGTTCTTTCTGTTCTAAAATTAATATATGATTTTACTTATAATGATTAATAACTTCCTGGTAACAAGTATAGCTACTGAAGAATACTGTTCTTTCATTCTTAATTATAGAGATAAGAATGCAGTCTCATCAGTTCAGTGTCCTAGTAACAAGTATAGCTACTGAAGAATACTGTTCTTTCATTCTTAATTATATAGATAAGAATGCAGTCTCATCAGTTGAGTGTCCTAGTAACAAGTATAGCTACTGATGAATACTGTTCTTTCATTCTTAATTATAGAGATAAGAATGCAGTCTCATCAGTTAAGTGCCCTAGTAACAAGTATAGCTACTGAAGAATACTGTTATTTCATTCTTAATTATAGAGATAAGAATGCAGTCTCATCAGTTAAGTGCCCTAGTAACAAGTATAGCTACTGAAGAATACTGTTCTTTCATTCTTAATTATAGAGATAAGAATGCAGTCTCATCAGTTGAATGACCTAGTAACAAGTATAGCTACTGAAGAATACTGTTCTTTCATTCTTAATTATAGAGATAAGAATGCAGTCTCATCAGTTGAGTGTCCTAGTAACAAGTATAGCTACTGAAGAATACTGTTCTTTCATTCTTAATTATAGAGATAAGAATGCAGTCTCATCAGTTGAGTGCCTTCACTGTAAACAACAGTGTTCGACTATAAACCCAATTCATCGAACCTTGTGATGACTGATACACATGACAACAAATACGATTATTTAGAGCAGTTATTGTTTTAAATAACACTTAAACGTAGATATGTGTTATCATACAAGAAAATGTATCAGATTAATATCACATTGAAAAATAAAGAGGTTTTATTGACCCACAAGGTTTTCAGTTGTGTTCTAAAGTGAAACTGTAACATTATACTGAGAAAGTGTTTAAAAATAATGGAATGAAATTGTTTGGGAAAACCCCAAGTTATACAACACTTTTAGTGTACACACAACAATATGATGGTGGTCTCGGTAACAATACGAGTGTGAATCTTAAATTTATTGACTAAGTGCTGTGTTGCATGTTCAGTAGCCTGTCAGGTACAAGTTGACTTGTCCTATTGGCAAGTTGAAATAATATGTTCATTAAATATTATTTAGCTTTGATTACAACCTACATGAGAGTTGTCATGATTTTATGTAAGTTGCCTATGCTTCAGCTCGGAGAAGTGGTAGTGACATATACAACTGTACAAACCAGTCTGGTTTGTAGTTCACTGGAGACTTGCATTAAGATCAGAACAAAGTTATAAAAGCTTAGCTTGATAATATGTTGCTAGAAGAAAAGATGATTGTGACATGATTTTGTTTTTTTTAACTTGCAGCAATCTTGCTTTAGTAATTTATAATTCATTTGAATTATTATATTGTAGTATGATAAAAGTTTTTTTATGGAAGAGGTTCAGGCTGAAAATTATTAGGATTAAATAATTTTGTGCTCGACTGTACAAGTTTCATTTGTTAATTTGTGTTTTACGTTAGGCTTTATCACCGTAAGTATCTGTTCAAATGGGCAAAAGAAATCACCTAAACGAAATGCATATAAATGAATATTAAATAGGTTTAAAACTTGTATATATTAAATGAAACCATCTTAACAATTACAAAAGTAGGCTTTATTATAATTTTGGGATGGAAAAAAATATTTATTTTATTTCAGTGTTCTCAAATACAATAAAATTGCTTCTAACATCTATAAAATAAAATTTTATTGTAAAGCTTTACAATAATGTAGAAAGATATAAAAATCAGTAATTGCAATCTAAATAGTTAAGCACTTTTAATATTCATTAAAAACATTTCTCAAATATTTCTGAATTTCCAATGATAAGTATTCATACAAATATCACACACATAAAAGTAATATATTTTATGTTGCACAAGCTACACAGAAAGTTCAGGTTTCCAACAATTTCATCCAATATTTTTTTTTCCCAACTCTGTAAAATAAACTATACAATAGGGGTGGCAAATTGATGCACCTGATGTTTAAGGGTCATTTAAGGAAGTTGTTTCCATTCCAGAAAGAACGGGCATGCACTTTGTGTCCAGTGAATGATAATTGTGTAGAAAGGGTCAATCGGTTAACTGTATGCAAAGTCATAATCATAGAATTATAATTCAATTAAACTGGTGGAAGTAACTCAGTTTTAGAGTGGCTTTATGTAAGATTTACACAAAATTGTTTTAGAATAAAATATTTATAATGATTATTAGACATTGTTTTGTTCTGTCTAAAATTTGTAAGCTCTAGAAATCTACCTTTAAATAATAATTCTTTTTTTTTATGGAATAATTCTACTGTTTTGTTCATTTATGTAAGAAAAATTTGTTTTATTTCTTCAAAAAGAGAAGGGAGCCAAGCTGTAATTTTTTTAACACAAAATTAATGTAGTTCTGATCCTTTTGCAGGTTATAGTGGTCAGAATTCATCATCTTATCCTAGTGTGAACAGTTTCAGTTCTCAACAAGGCTTCAGTAATTCTGCCACGGTTTCAACCCAGCCAGCATCAACGTCTCTACATTCATCATCCATGTCGTCATCAAAACTGGGCACTGCACTATCCCATGGAGTCAAAGAACCAGTTCTGGACTCTCAGCAACCCTCAGTGCAGGTATGAGCTCTAGAGACATAATCGCTGCCTAACTGTATGTGCCCGGTTGGGGGTCAAAGTGCACTTTCCATGACCTTTTACAGGGTGTCATTCAGCATGGTTTATATATTTGATGCCAGAGTTATTCAGTTTACCCTACACTGCTGATATATAGCAGAGGAGTGTAAATACCAGATACAGTGTACAGGGATACTGAAAAAACTATATACATTTCAGAGGTTCAAGTGCTATGAACATCACGTGACACTGTGATTGGTCAGAATCTGGAATGATACTGACATTGACATTTCACAGACATATCTTGAATACAAATGCCTTTTGTAATGCATTTGATTTTTTGTGTACAACAGATTCATACATGTTTGTAACAAATTGCCACATTTTGTTTAGATACACGTAAAATTTGAAATTATAGTCAACATTCCTTCTCCAAAACAGGGTCGGTCCACGTGCACATTTGGTTAACTTACTAACTTATAGCAGGCAAGTGAACACTGAATGTATCGTGTGAGACAAACTTATGTATGAATGTTTGGTTAGCTAACAACTGTATATGTTTATATATATACGTGTTATTGGATTCAACTGCTGTAGTAACAACGTAAACGCTAGTGGCATTCATGAGTAGTATAAATACTTGTTTTTCTTAAAACATAGAACAGTAAATAAACAAGTAAAGCAAACAATTATCTCTTCTAGTTACGATCTTTGTACTCAGTTGCTGCTTGATGTAGGTTGCTAAGCCTTTAAAAATTTTGCACATGGAGGATATGAAACAAAATATATTTTTTTGGTTTTATATATATACAGGTTAAATAACCATAAATTACTACATTGATATCATAGCATTCCACTATAATTTATCAAGCTTAGTAACTAAGCTGTATTTCAGCCTAAAAAATATAAGAAATTTTGAGCAGATTAAAGACACAACCTACCTCATTGAAATATTGGTTCAAAAGAAAGAAATGGTGCCAAGTCCGTTAAAGTGGCTGAAAAAAGCCAGTAGGATGACATTCTGAGCTTCCAATTGGTTATTCATGTCATATATAGAAGTAAGTGTATATAAGGGAGCGTTTCCAAAAGTGGGAAGAGGTGGGCGGGGTGCCACTGTATTCTTCATAACATGAGAAATATCTTAGCAAATTGAAAATATAAGAGGTTCTTATTTTATATTCTAGCTTGTCAGCATCTGTAATTTGAGTTTCTAATTCGTATGAAACTATACACTTAGTATTTTGACATCACAAACATCTAATTTGCACCATGCAATCAACATACACGTGACACACAAAAATCTATGTTTAACTGTGTTTTTTATATTTACTTTTAAATTGGGTAATGTTTAAATACTAAAATTTGAATTATAACCTACAGTTTGATACTAAACTTAATTGACATGAATTCATGAAATGGTAGTTCAATAAAATTTTGAATGCGAATCAACAAATGCAATGACATGGCCTTTGACCTGTGACCCATCTGGAAAGGGTTAAACCAAGTACGTGTTACTTGTAACTATTTATTGTTAGTGTGCGCAAATGACTTATTATGAAGGGAACAATGATTAGTGAAGAAAGTAATATATGAGCACCATGATCTCTGATGTAACACGTTAATGATCATTACGTATTGTTCACTGTGATCTTTTTCTGTAATCTCCAACTTAGTATTTTTGCTTTTAATTCCATTTTAACAAAAATTGTATTTATTATAAAAAGAAAATTACTTGAGTTTCCAAGTAATTTTTTTCAAACATGTTTGGATTGACTCGAGTATATAAAATGCCCACTATAAACAAAAATATGATTTACAAAGTAAATAACCTTTATTTTGTGTCTTCATATCATCTGTAGAATTTCTTGTACAAAAAAGATGTTGAAAGAAATGGTTCTCGAAATACACACGACCTTCCTCATGGCACCCTGTATCACTGTGTCAAGTTTGATACTGATTGATCAAGAAATAAGGAACATACATGAAATGATAGATGTATGACCATGTACTTTTTTTCCTATACACACAGTTTGCTTTATATAGTAAATAACCTGATTTAAGCCATAAACTTGGGTATAATAAAATAAACTATATTGAAAAGAAATTGTTTTCAATTATTTATTTTTAGAAAATTAAAAATGGAAAAAAATTAGCATATAATTTATCTTAAAAGTTTGCTAATGTGATTTTATATGGGATTAGTTTTAATTCAAACTGATTTTCTATTAATCAATAATTTGTTTGTTAGCCTTAAGTATGATTACATCACTGTCTCTCTCTCTCTCTGTAGCATTCGTATGATACAGCCCATACAACAAGTGGCAACAGTAATCTTACATCTACGATGTCAACACCATCTACCACAACAGCAACAGGTTTAGCATCTGCTACAATTGGAGTTCCAACTACGTTGGGGCTGGCCTCAACTTCTTCTGTTACTACCACAACATCTATCCTGAAGAACTCCTTGTCAGCTAGTAAGTTCATTCTTCTTTGTGACTGATACTTTGAAAATGTAAAAGGTTTTAATCTGTTCTTGACCTGTATTTCCATTAAATTTTATTGTTCTTTACTCTTTTTTTTTTCCCCTCATATTTATTTACTGTAATACAATATTAATTCACACATTTTGAAGTTGGTAACCATATCTTTTCTACTGTTTAAAGATTTCAAATAAAGTGTATATTTATAATGAGATATTAAATGTATGAAGTTGTTATAATGCTATGGGAAATGAAAAAAATGAACTAGTAAAACCTACAGTCATGAATTTGAGTTTCATGCGCTATTTTAAATGTTATTTACTATTCTACTAAAATCAAAACTTTTTTTGTTCAAGTATCTCACTCGGTTTTTTATTACATGTGTTTTTGATTTCAGCACCTATGTGTTTTTTGTTTTATGCTGCTAGTCTTTTCTCACTGATTATATTTTCTTTCTCTTGGCCTCATTTCTGCTACAATTTTCAACATGTTTTCAAACACACGCACACAGAACAATAACATGCTTACTTACTGGTATTTACTGAAAGTAACTGATATTTTTCATTGTATAATTAAATTTTTTGATTGGTCATTCCATTATTTATTTGTAATGTTCTGAATTTTAAAATTCCACATCTGAATGAATCCAATAAGGACTGTCTGAGTGAAGAGAGGTGACAGTTTAAACTGTAATAAAAATTGAGGCTTGTATATTGAGGAATAAGAAAAACAATGAGTACTGTCTTCAAGGCATTCCTGAGTGAGGAGAAGCGATAGATTAAACTGTAATAACAATTGAGGCATGTAGACTTGAAGAATAAGAAAAACAATGAGTACTGTCTTCAAGGCATGCCTGAGTGAGGAGAAGCGATAGATTAAACTGTAATAAAAATTGAGGCTTGTATATTGAGGAATAAGAAAAACAATGAGTACTGTCTTCAAGGCATACCTGAGTGAGGAGAAGCGATAGATTAAACTGTAATAAAAATTGAGGCATGTAGACTTGAGGAATAAGAGAATCAAGAAACTTCATGATTTGTTTACCATGCTGACTAACAGGAATATTTTGTTGAAGTAGAAAATTCAATCCAACAAATATTGTATATAGTGATCTACAGTTGTGGCACTTTCTCCTCCTCATTTTTTTTTCTAGTAATATAAAAAATATATTTTTTTTACCCTTTAATTTGTGTTCTGCTTTTTCACTGTGATTGCTAGTTTTTAAACATTGGATTAGAAAATAATAATTTTAGATTCAATTATTGCAACACATTTTTAAAATACCTAAAAGCAGTATACAGCTTTTAGTTGGTTACTTGATCTCTTTCAGTGCTGTGATTGTTCTTAAAACATAAAGGTTTTGTGTTTTAACTCTCTCAACATGGGCTTGATCAATTTGACCAATCACGTGACCTCTTTGTACTCTATTAAAGTTTTTGATTTAATACTTCTAACTCTCAATATAGTGTGTATATCTTCACAAAATTTGGCAGTCTTTCACATACAAAAAGGCCTGGCATAGCCAGATGGATATGGTGCTCGACTCGCAATCTGAGGGTCACGAGTTTGAAACACTGTTCCACCAAACATGCTCTCCCTTTCAGCCATGGAAGCGTTATAATGTGACGTTCAATCCCACTATTCGTTGGTAAAAGAGTATCCCAAGAGTTGGCGGTGGGTGGTGATGACTAGCTGCCTTCCCTCTAGTCTTACACTGCTAAATTAGGAAAGGCTAGTGCAGATAGCCCTCGTGTAGCTTTGCGTGAAATTCAAAAACAAACAAACACATACAAAAAATCATATTTTTAGTGAAGTATTTTTGATAAAATAATATGAAGATTTGTCCATTAATATATTGAGTATTTGTTTTGAATAGTCAGTGTGTAAAGTAATTCATGTTAAAGTTAAAAATACTTTTTCTCATCTCAAATTTCCTTTGTGTAATCCCTAAAACCTCCTAACTGCATTTCAAACTTTTTTTTTTTAAAGTAAAACTTTATAGTTTACATGTTATTTTCCTTACCCTATCTCAAAATGGGATCGGTCAATCGACCAACCTCGTAACCACCAAAAAAAAAAGAAATAAACCTAAATTACCCTTTTTTCTTTCTAGAATGACTTCAAATTGTAACAAGAAACTACATTTGTTTATCCTAAGTAGCTACAAGCTCGTAACAGTATACGTCTATTTGTTATTAAATTTTATTGTTTTATTGACCTTTGAACTGTGTCTAACTACTATTCGCACCATTATAAGTTGTAAATCACTCAGAGAACGTGCAGCTCACATTGCGCTATTGAATTACATTACCCATGAGCTGCTTACATGCATGCTTCATGAACCATTTTAGTTATTATTATTACTTATTTTACCTAATCTTGTCTTAAATAACTTGAAAAGATCCATACTTTTAATTTTAGTTTTATAATTATACATAAAGAATAAATATGAAAAACAAAAAATCAAGTACTTACCCAATCTCTTTTCTTGCTCTTGGGTTTTTGAAAAGAGTTAACCCTAGTTTTTTATACTATAGATAATAATGCACTTAATAATTTTTATTTAATTAAATAATGCACCAAAGAATATATACTAATAATATGCAAAAGGTAGACAAATTTGCTTACCTCTCAAAATTTTCATGGCTTTCTAACTATGGGACAAGAGCCATTACAAATTCTTCTAAGCTAGTTGTAAACTTTCCCACGGGAAGGAAATTGATGATATTCTGTTCAGAACGTAACGTTATATGATATGTCATTTGATAGATGAAAACCTTGATATTCTATTGGTTATAGGTAATATATAATGAAACGTAAGAGAGAACTATCAATAAGTTGTGAAAGAGAGGATGTGGCAGGAGGGGTCTGATTTTCTATTCGATAGCTCTGTAACCAAACAAAATTGAAGGTTATAAAAAATTATGGTTTGTCAGAGCAATGACAATTTTATAGGGAGTAATTTACATTTAATTTTGTAGTTTCTGGGGTGGTGGTGGATAAATAAAAGATGATAATATACCTGGAGAAAATGTGTCATGTGTGTCACACTAGGGGAAATTCAGGATTTTTTTAAATATTGTCTTATAAAATTAAAAACTTGTATACCATTAAAATATGGATTATTAGCTAATATTTTACACTATTCTAATTGGTATAACTTAAACAAAAAATTAGTTTAATAACATTTGAATGTAAGACACTAAAACCTAGTGCTAGTGGCTACTTTACCTGTAGCCGTACAAACTTCAAATTTGGTTCCCAAAATGATATTACGTGCGAAAGTTCCTTTTGTCATGAAACAAACTTGGTCATATATTTTGAAGTGTGTGCCATAACTAAAGTCTGTATGAGATACTGTCAAAATAAGTGGATCTGTCCACAGTGAACCTTTTGTCTTATGCAGAACACTGAATTTTTTGCAAAGTCAGTAGGAGACATTTATCATTGCTGCATTTAAACTAATGTTGTTGGTTTAATCTACAACTTGTAATGCTAACTGTAGTTCTTTTGTAAACTTATTTCTTAATTTTGAGTAATGATTAATCTTTCAAACTCGAAGAATATCTGTAAAAAAAAAACCCTTAAATTGAGATTTATTTAGAAAAACATTATAGAGAGTCTGTAATAGTATGTTAGGGGAATATTGCCTGTGGTGATTAATGGTTATGAAATTTCTGAAGAAACATTTAAAGACATTGTGTAATTGATTTTTCTAATTACATTTAAATATTGGTATGATATTTGTTTTTGAAGAATGTAATTCAGCTATAATCTTATTAAAGTTAAAGGTTTGATAAAATAATGTATTTTAAGAACTTGATTTTAAACATGTTCATTTACACATTTCCTCTCTACAACCTGCTCACGATAGATTACCTTGCAGCAGGAAAAGCTATGCCAAACATTCCACCAGGTGTCCCACCGGCCATGGTAGGTCACCAGTACTTCGTGGGTCAGGCGGGTCTACCCTTCTACGTAAGTACTCATTGTTGGAGTACAACTCGTAATCTGTTTGTGTATCATAAACGTTACAGTGAGAGTTACAGCATAAAGTATTTAGTAATCTCTTTAAATTTTAAGTAAGAATTTAAAAAAGTAATATTATAGTAACAAGAGATGTAAATAAAAAGCTTATGTATAGTTAGTAGCCTGGAGATTACTGAATCTTTATTATTAGTTTAAGAAAATGTGTTGTTTTTAAGAATAGTTTTTTAGTTTTTGTGAAATGAGTGTAAAAATTGTTTTGTTTATAACTTTTTTCAACATTGTGTGTTGTTGCAGAAGTAAATCTTAAAAAAATGTAGATTCGTAAAGAAAAATCCACCGTTCAATATCACGATAACAAAGTGAAATTTAATATCGGATACATCGGGTAAAATTGTTAAAGACCTCGAATATATTTCTGGAGAATCGCATACCTCTGAATACCAGGGAGTTAAGTGAAATAAGAGCTGTTGCAAAATTATCTCCACTGTTTATTGGTAGAGAAAGTTCTGCCTAGGAGAACACAAGTTCTGGCTGTCGGTCAGACAAATTCTGATGCCTGACATTGTTACTTGATCCTTCTTTAGTTTTTCTTATTTATTTTTCTTGCCTGTCATGTGGGGCCTTTATTTATGACTTTGTTTCTTATTTTGAAGGGCTTGCAGCAGCCTGTATATAGTTATGAAGATTTGCAGATACTGCAGTCCAGATTGCCGACATTGGTATGTTGATATGCCAAACTGTATGTGTAGTGAGTCGTCCCACTGTTGTCGTGCTTTCTGCAATAACTGGCTTTAATAGAACCTGCACTATTATCCATAGCTTTCCTAACCAACCATGTGTTCAGTTATTAAAGGGCACATACAGTTTTCTTTTCTAAAATTTAAACATTAAGAGTAAATTATTAGAGCCAAATTAGAAAAACAAAAATCTGGATTGCACTTTGTCCAAAAGAAAATATCCTGGTGTGTGTGTGTGTGTGTGTATTAGATTCATACAGGAAGAAGTGTGTGTATGTAAAACTTGATTTATTCATTGTACTCGGCTCATTTCAAGTTTATGTTAATTTTTTATTAGAACTTTGTAGATTGTTTTGTGCTTTGACGCTATTTTTGCATGTTATTTTTGGAATTTGTTTGAAATCAGTTAAACATAGACAGGTTCATTATATGGCCTGATGTCAACAAATGTCAAAGTATCATACTTTAGACTTTGTGGTTGAAAACGTAATTACGATTGACATTTTCAACTTACCTGTTGTTTGTCTTAACTCTGTATAGAATGACTTATTATATTTCAACTTGTAATCATTTTTGTACTATTTAATTTGGTTTCAAATGTAAGTTCATATCTTGTTTTATGTTAATGTATTACAGAACCATTAGTATTGGAACTTTTTATATCTTTAACATTGTAAAAACTTTGCTATGAAGATAATGATTTGTTTATGAATATACAGTAAGGGTCACAAAGAACTACTGGCTACCCTTTACTTTCTTCTTGACCCTTACTGTATTGTTTGTTTATCTCTAGATTCTTGTTTTGATTGATTTGTAACAGTGGCTTTCAAGAGTCAAATGATCCTGTAATTATATTTAGTAAATTTTATACTGATATGACTGGAAGCAACAAATTCAGTTTAAACATTGTGAGAGGAATTACCGTGTGAAATGCTAACACTAACTATAATATGTAAACTCTAACATATAAATCAGAAGGTAATCATTAATACGTTTCAAGTTAATCCACAATATATATTCACATTACTACTGTACTTGCAGTTACTCACCCTTAAAGTATGCACAATGTTTAAAAGTAGGTATATGTTATGCACTTAAAAAATATTTTTTATATTAGGAAACCAGAATGAACTTAGTGAACAGAACTAGCATGGTGAAAAATACAAAGTTGTTTCTCCTGAAAATACCATTTAGTTACTTTTAATGGCATATTTTACATAAAGGTGTTTCTCCTGAGAATACTCTTTTGTTATTTAGTTACTTTTAATGGCATATTTTACATAAAGGTGTTTCTCCTGAGAATACCATTTTGTCATTTAGTTACTTTTAATGGCATATTTTACATAAAGGTGTTTCTCCTGAAAATACCATTTTGTCACTTTTAATGGTATATTTTACAT
>NW_013667541.1:90514-93826 GCF_000517525.1 Limulus polyphemus
ATTTTACATAAAGGTGTTTCTCCTGAGAATACCATTTTGTCATTTAGTTACTTTTAATGGCATATTTTACATAAAGGTGTTTCTCCTGAGAATACCATTTTGTCATTTAGTTACTTTTAATGGCATATTTTACATAAAGGTGTTTCTCCTGAGAATACCATTTTGTCATTTAGTTACTTTTAATGGCTTATTTTACATAAAGTTGTTTCTCCTTAAGAATACCATTTTGTCATTTAGTTACTTCTAATGGCATATTTTACATAAAGGTTCTTCTCCTGAGAATACCATTTTGTCATTTAGTTACTTTTAATGGCTTATTTTACATAAAGTTGTTTCTCCTTAAGAATACCATTTTGTCATTTAGTTACTTTTAATGGCATATTTTACATAAAGGTTCTTCTCCTGAGAATACCATTTTGTCATTTAGTTACTTTTAATGGCATATTTTACATAAAGGTGTTTCTCCTGAGAATACTCTTTTGTCATTTAGTTACTTTTAATGGCATATTTTACATAAAGGTGCTTCTCCTGAAAATACCATTTTATCATTTAGTTACTTTTAATGGCATATTTTACATAAAGGTGTTTCTCCTGAGAATACTCTTTTGTCATTTAGTTACTTTTAATGGCATATTTTACATATCTGACTTGGCTCTCTCCAGTTGTTTCAACTTGTGCTGTTCCAATGTTTGTGTGCTTTACATAACAGTACTTTGTAGTAAAATGTTTAATAGAAATGAAACATGATATCGCTGCTTTGAAATCAGGCCTAAACTTTACACCCGTAGTTAGTAAGCATTATCCCACTGACAAAACACATTGGTGTGCTGATCAGGAAATTTGATAACTATGGGCTTTTAGAAGAACCTGCAGAAACTTCACAGATATGTCCTGATGTGTCATTCCTTGTCTTCAATCCCATATAGAATCACCACTCAAACACTGAGTGAAGCAACTCCACAGTCATCAACATTGCACATGATTTACCCCAGGTTAAATGGAACCAAGCAGTTTTGTATCTAATCTTTATTTTGCCAATACAGGCTTTCCCAAAACACCCTCATTCATGAAGCATAGAGTTAGTAATCATACACAATATCAGTTTTTCATATTTCCAGTATATTTAACCTCTGTTTTAATTCATGTACTTCTTTGAATTTAACTAGTTGCTTGTGAATTCATAACCATAGATCTATCTTCAAGAATACACTGAATTACCAGGGATTTTTGACAGGGCACTGTAAATGCTTTTTCTGATTGGTCTAGAATCAACCAATTGGAATATAAAAGAACTAATCTTAACCTAAAATACATTCAGTGTAATTTTCTCTGTTTATTTCTGATGAGGTTGCAAACAAGCTATTCTCTAGATCTTTCCTTTGTTTTTTTTAGATACTTCTTCTGTAGATCTGTACTTAGTTATTTACAGTTACATAGGCCTAGAAGTCAACAATTTAAGCACTATGTAAATGCTCAATCGAAAAGCTATGAAACTTTCTTAGACTTTAAGATATATCAGAAATGATGTACAACATTTTACTGTAAATGACCTAACGGGTAGCATGCCAAGACTGAAACCATGAGATCATAGTTTGTGTCATATTGTTTTAAAAGCATGCTCTGCACCTTGGGGCTGTGGGTGCACTTTAAGATTGATGGGAAAATCCCATTATTCAGTCAGATAAGAATTGGCAGTAGGTTCTATTCACTAACTGCCTTCCTTATAGCCTATAAATTCAAAATTGGGAACATCTATGTACATATAATCCTTTGTGTAGCTTTGAAGGAAAACTCTACAGCAAGCAATTGAATATTAAAAATGAATATTTAACATTAAAAAGCAAATGTAAATTTTTAAATGCATGCTAATTATATAAGTATGTTTTATAAGTACTCAAATTTATTTGTTAAAAAAGTGATCCAAGCATCAGTTCATTCATACTGAGTTAAACTTTTATCTCCTATTAGAGCATATTGATTAGTGGTATTTGTAAATTAGTTTATTAATGGCCCCATTAATCAATTACATTCAATTAGTTGAATAGTACAGTGTTCTTTAACCCTATTGGGATGGGCATCCTTTACTGCTCATGTCACGAGGTTTTAGTGACTTACATCAAAATTTTATTAATCCACTTTTTGTTTGTTATATCAATTAGTATAGCATAAAATCTTAGCCAAAAATCCATATTTAATAGCATATAGGTTTTAAGTTCTTAATTCTATAAGGCAATATTTTTCAAAATCCTGAATTTCCCCTGGTGTGACATACTTTCTCTAGGCATCTCCTCTTCTCTATTTTATCCACAACCCCTCCAATAAGCATAAAATTCAACATAACTTACTCACTATAAAATCGTCATTGCTCAGACAAACCATAATTTTTATAGCCTTCAATTTTGTTTGGTTACAGAACCATCAAATAGAAAATCAGACTTCTCTTGCCACACCCACCTGTCATATCATCTCTTTCAGGATTTTTTAATAGTTCTCTCTTACGTTTAAGTCTATATTATCTATAACCAGTAGAAAACCAATGTTTTCATCTATGAAATGACATATTATATAACATTGCGTTCTGAACTTAGAATTGTCAATTTCACTCTTAGTACAAGCTTTGTTCCCACACGAAAGATAATGACCAGCTTGGATGAAATTTGTAACGGCTATTGTCGCATAGTTAGCATGCCAGAAAAATTGTGATTGTTAGAGGAAAATGATTACTTTTTGCATGGTATTAGTCTATGTTCTTTGGTGCATTATTTAATTAGATAAAAATCATTTAGCGCATTACTACTGTTAGTATAAAAAAAAGTATGGTTAAGCGTCATTGACAATAAGAAAAAAGAAGATTCGGGTAAGTACTTTATTTCTTAGCACCACAATAAAAGTATTAAGTTACATCATGTAGTAGCACCACAATAAAAGTATTAAGTTACATCATACAGTAGCACCACAATAAAAGTATTAAGTTACATCATGCAGTAGCAGCACAATAAAAGTATTAAGTTACATCATGTAGTAGCACCACAATAAAAGTATTAAGTTACGTCATGTAGTAGCACCACAATAAAAGTATTAAGTTACATCATGTAGTAGCACCAACAATAAAAGTATTAAGTTACATCATGCAGTAGCACCACAATAAAAGTATTAAGTTACATCATGTAGTAGCAACACAATAAAAGTATTAAGTTACGTCATGCAGTAGCAACACAATGAAAGTATTAAGTTACATCATGTAGTAGCACCACAATAAAAGTATTAAGTTACATCATGTAGTAGCACCACAATAAAAGTATTAAGTTACAT
>NW_013667541.1:94763-97798 GCF_000517525.1 Limulus polyphemus
CCATACCTGTGTAAACCTTTTGTCAACTTCTGGACCTCTTCCAGTTTAACTCTGCCTGTATACACTGTACTGTCAAGTTCCACATCCACTCCTGGGCTAAACTGGTGAAAGAATGGATTTTTACACATTACTCAACAAATGATTGGCTAGGTCTTATCTCGGCTAAACTGGTGAAAGAATGGATTTTTACACATTGCTCAACAAATGACAGAATTGATTGAACATGTATATTAATGAAAATAATTCCCAAATTACTAAAATTGTAAAGAACTTGATTACACAACTTCCCACAATGCATTAGAAAAGTATGATTTTCTTGTGCTGCGGAGCATGTTATTAACCTCGGATGTTTGAGTGAACGTGATTGGTGTTATGGTGGTTGTATTTTATCTACATGGCTGCAATACTGTTTCTTTGTTTTTTAATCTGTTTCTTCATTCATTTAGTTTTGTTGCCTTTATAACCCATGCATTGGATAAGTTTAATGTTTGATAATAAAGTGAAATAGTGCTTGTTTACTGTTGCATGTTTTTATGTATTTATTTGCTTCCTCAGGTGTCATAGCAATGTAATGATATAATGCTAGCAATCAACAGTTTTAGTGTTTTGTTCTTCTTTTTTTTTCTTCTAGATGCATATGAAAATATAAGACCTTGCAAATAAGAGTGTGTTAAAAATATTATTTATATAACACAACAATATTTTAATGAACGCTTTGTGTAACTGCCAGTATTAATGTACTTTTGCCTTACAGGGTTATTATGATATGCCTTTCCAGCCTACAACTAGCTTAACGGGAAGGGACCCAGGACTTGGCAGTGTAGTATACACAGGTAAGTTTAACATGAAAAGGCCCATTACTTGGCATTGTTTTGTACGCAGATAAGTTTATCATTATTGGTCCAAAAGTTGATAAAGAGTTTACACAGGGATGTCAGGATTGGTTGTGGAATTTGACAGTACAGTGTATACAGGCAGAGTTAAACTGGAAGAGGTCCAGAAGTTGACAAAAGGTTTACACAGGTATGTTTGGCTAGGTCTTATCTCGGCTAAACTGGTGAAAGAATGGATTTTTACACATTACTCAACAAATGATTGGCTAGGTCTTATCTCGGCTAAACTGGTGAAAGAATGGATTTTTACACATTACTCAACAAATGATTGGCTAGGTCTTATCTCAACACAATGAAAGTGTTAAGTTACATCGTGTAGTAGCAGCACAAAGAATTGAAATATATATATTATGTTTCTAATTGTAAGGGAAGCAAATACAAATGAGAAATCGCAATGCCAAGTCATGTGGCAGAAAAGTGAAGATTTATTGAAATATTGACATACATTGATATTGAAGTAGTTTAACTAAATTTTGAATGTAACTATAAAAAGGTTGTTACATGTGCACTTTGACCTACCCATATCCAGAGGGTTAATCAAAAATGATAACAATTGGAAAAACTAATTTTTTATTAGTTGATTATTTTAGCTACACTTTATTTAATCTGTTAGTTTGTATGACATTAGTTGATTAAGCCATCCAGTTTTACTTATGATAAACTTAAAGAGCTATTCTACGACCTAAATCATTATTAACAAGTTTCAAAACAAGATATAGGCTCTGATATGAAACTGATAAAGGTACTTTTTTGCCCATTTCAGTTTTCAGCAATATGTTATTGTATTCTTCTTCCCTTGATAAGAAAGTTTTAAAACTGGAGGTTATAGCTCTGATGTCTTCCCAGAAAACTATATTTTTGTGTATTTACTTAACAAACTTTCCATCCAATGATGGGGGTTAATTTAAAACAGGTTCACATATTCTGTTGTGAACAAGCAAGTAATAACAATTCAGCTGATATTAACAATAAAAAAAAGCTATTATTTGTACATAGCATTCAGATGATTTTTAGTAATTCTCTATGACGACCATGTGCTGATAGTCAGTTTAGTGTCTCAGACTCTAGAATTTCATTTTTGTGTTTTCTGATTGTTTTAAGGCTTGTAAGCTTTTCCTTTTTTTTTTCATTCTAAGCCTAATTTATTATTTGTTGGCTCGTGACTAGCTTATAAAAACTAACCTGTAGAGCTATAAGTTTGTTTTTTTTTTTTATTATATATATATATGTATACACTTTTGTTGAGTTTTTGGATAATTATGTTTAGTGTATGTGTGTGTGCATGTATGTTGTACTATGTACCGGACTTTGTTGTGAGGAAAAATGTTACTGGTTTTCTTGCTGATCTGAAATTTTTATGCAGTTTTTTTTCTCTTGTTTGCATGTATTTGTAAAGTAAATAATTTTGTGTTAAGGTAACGTTAGAAAACACATTTCTAGCTGTATCTGATGATAAAAGATGCCATAGTTTTCATATCTCCAACCAAACAGAATGGCTATAAGAACTCGTGTTTCTTATTAAAACTACCAATTGTGCATCATTATTTGTTTGTTTTATTTTAAAGTTTTGCGTAAAGCCTTTATTTAATCAAGGGATTAATGTAATTTTTGATTCAGTATCTCTTCTGCCTTAAGAACGTACGTGTAGCACTGATGTTATTTAACATAAGAGCTGGTGTTACCAAAACTTTGGAAAATATATGATTCATGTTATGCCTGTATCCACTTTTCTGAAGCTATTTTCAATGAAATAAAATGGTGAGCTAAAAACATTTGATGAAATTTAGTATCTACCTAGAAAATAAGTGACTTCATAAACTACTTGTCTCATTTTGATGTTACTGAGATCACAAACCTGACTAAAAAATGTGAGGAAAATTATGCCTCTCAGATTTTTCTGGAAGCCGACTTCTTGTATTACTCTACACGTAAGTAAACTTTATTCTCTTAGCGCTACTACATGATGTAACTTAATACTTTCATTGTGTTGCTACTGCATGACGTAACTTAATACTTTTATTGTGTTGCTACTACATGATGTAACTTAATACTTTTATTGTGGTGCTACTGCATGATGTAACTTAATACTTTTATTGTGTTGCTACTGCATGATGTAACTTAATACTTTTATTGTGTTGCTAC
>NW_013667541.1:98717-100386 GCF_000517525.1 Limulus polyphemus
CCAAAAGGTTTACACAATTAAGTTTGTCAGGATTGGTTGTGGAACTTGACAGTACAGTTTATGAATAGGGTGATACATTTTAAATGTGTTCTGTAAAAAACTTGCAGTATTTTATAGGTAAGAGATTTAATGGTATTTGTCTACCTTCACGGTGAGTCACCACACTTTGTATATGTAATTGGTCTTGAAATATATTTGGTTTAAATGAATATCTTAAAGATGTCTTGTATTGAACAATTCAGAATGAAGAAGTATGTTTAATATTACCTAATTTTCATGTTATGGGTTAATTTTCATTAAATTTTTGTAGCATAATGTTGAGTTGAAATATAAATGCTTTTTAATTTCTGTGTCTTATTTTCTGAGAATTAACAAATCTTTTCTTTTAAAAGATGTTGATACCAGGTAAAGGAATATTGCAATATTTTCAAACACCTTCAGTGCCACATCATGTGAAGTGTATATCAGTTAAGTTTTAATACTTATCGCAGTGAAGCGACGTGTTATTGATGTAAACAAGACGTTTATTTCTATGGGTTGAAAACCTTGTGTCTAAGATTTCTTGTACACATAGATCTGTTGACTTGTAAATCATGTTGAACTTTTACATCTATCCTGTTTCTTCCTGAAATTCTATCATACGTTTTTTCTCCTGTGTAAAATTTAGAAGTAGTTATCATTATTCTGCTCTCATAGTTACGCTATTAAAAAATGAGGTCTTCTTAAGTTGAAAAATTCATCCATTTGTTGTTGTTTTTTCCAATTTTTTGTAAATATTTATGCACTTCGTGTATCTCTTTAGTCATAAATATTCGATGCACGCACTTTCTCCATAACAATAAAGTAAGTAAAATGGTGATCATTGTTGGCAGTGCAAAATATTTTTGAGAACCTGCGAATATTAAGGATTTTAATTGTAGAATGATTTGGAAAAAAAAACAAATTTGTGCATGTGTATAGATTTTAATAGAACTGTTTTCCAAAGAATGTAGATTGTACCTTATTTTTGAAGTGCATAGTTTCCACACACACAAGAAAAAAAATGTGTATTCAGGCAGAGGAATAGTAAATCGTAAAACCTTTAATATATGACTATACGAACGAAACAGAAACGCACTTCACAAGGCTTACTACTTTTTGTTTTTTGTAACTTTTTATCTTGGGGATTTTTTAAACTGTATTTTATATTACATTTCGGTAAGTAAGTTTATAATACTAATTAAATTCTAACATTTTGCTTCTGGTTGGTTTTTATGAAATTTTACTGAATTGTACAACTGTTATAAATAGTCACATAAAAGATTACTTGATATACTGGTGCGTGTGTACGTATGAACATTTGGCCTGTATCTTTCAAGGAATAACTTTATTTTAAACAGTAAAAAAGTAATCTTTTATTCCTTTGAGGTAAAAATCTCATCCTGCTTTTTTTAAACTTTTTTGTTTCTTATCGGAAATAACGTAGTATAAATTTAGTTGTTTGTAGTGGCAGAACGTAACTCGTTACATATGAGTGTAATGTTACATTTAGTTTTGATTTATCCAATCAGGTTCCTTAAGTTTGAGATTTTATAAACCATTTTGTAATTAATGTGGTTATTATTAGTCCTAAGAAGGGTTAGACATGTTTGTTGTTGTTGTTTTTATATAATAGAATGAACTTACCATT
>NW_013667541.1:100410-130763 GCF_000517525.1 Limulus polyphemus
TATTAGTCCTAAGAAGGGTTAGACATGTTTGTTGTTGTTGTTTTTATATAATAGAATGAACTTACCATTTTGGTTAAATTTTACATAAAAATTGAAGTTAATAATAATAATATATAAACGTATTTTATATATACATGCATATTAAAAATTTTGATATTGCAAAGGAAATCATTATTCTAAAGTGTAACGTTTCATAATTCCAATGACATTTTGTGCATAAACTTTTCTTCCAGGAGCTGATGGAAAATTTAGCAGAGGCGATCCTGATGGCTCAGCAGTGGCTACAACTTTATCTCAGGGCCAGGCAACAACACAGACCCACGGGCACCCATTCTTAAACCCAGCTGCACTGCCCCCTGGTTATGGTTATTATTTTCCAGGAATGATGCCAGGCAGCATGCATCAGTACGGAGCTCCGTTTATCCCGGTAAGGATAAAAAACACAAATGTATAATTTACTGATAGGCAATACACACATCAACGTTTTGTTGACATACACTAAGTTTTGTATATAATCTGTGGTTTTTAAAGGTGACATATTCTTCGTATAGTTAACAACAATGATTTGTTGTTTCAACTTCTGTTAATTTCACAGTGCTTTTTACTTTAGCAGTTACATTCATTCAGTTGTAAGTTATTTGTTATATTTTCAATTAAATAAATAGTGAGTTTTTCTTATTGTAATCCATTTGAACCAAAAGGTTTTGTTTGTGTGAATATTTTGTTTAAAAGATCTAAAATGTTAGCTTTCTTCAATGTAAAAAAAAACAATTGTTATTAAACGTTGTATCATAACTATTATAATGAATCTGTGTGTGTGTTACATACACAGTTAGGAACAACTTTAAAATAGTTTGAGAAGTGAAGGTATTATCCTTCAAGATTTAGCGGATGTTTGTTTGTTTCTTAAGGTTCCGCCTGCTACTAATGCTCATGGTGTATCCACTAACACTCAATTTCAGAAAGCTGCAGCTTATGGTTCTCTATCATACACTTCAGGTTAGTAGTTTAGATGTCTTTTATGATAAACTGCATTTAATAAGTATTTCTTTGTGTTAATTCATAGAAACCGTTCTGTTACCCTAGGAAGAACCATTGTATTTCTTTACTTGCAAAATTTTGAGAACTTTTTTAAATTTCCATTTTTCATAAACTAATCTTTTTAGTTCCTTCCTCTAATTTCCATTAGCAGATCATGTTGGTGAAGTTATTTTTATAGTAATACAATAATTCTAAAACTTGATGGAATAAAAAAGTTTAGAAGTGAAGAAGTTGTTGGGCTCTAATTGTGACTTATTTAAAGGTAAGATTTTAACAAATGACTGAAGAGTGTAGGGTTGATGTTGAACAAACTAGCCAAAAGTGGTCATCAAGTGGAACTGTATGTGTAGTTACTGAATGTTGGAGATCACAAGTTTATTTGATTATGCTTTGTTCAGTGTAGAGTTATTATCATAAAAGTGAAATATTACTCTACCTACAGATAGTAAAATCCCTAAATACTCAGCTTCTCTGTGGGGAATTACACTATAGACTGACAAGAAGGTATAACTTAATAACAAAACCTACTTCGTATAATATTGGGGGATAGTTAACCTCAGTGTCTTTGTTTTTCTCACATAAATGTTCTATATAATATTTGTTTATGTTGAACAATCACTCCACTTGTAGACAGAATACAAACCTAGTAATATATATTAACCATTTACATTGAAAGCTTTGTTATCCGGCATCTTCGTAACAAGAAATTTCAATATCTCAAAATACAAATGCTCATTGTAGCCTAACGACACTACTGTGACTTTGTTTACATTCTTTTCTTCTGGCTAGCATCAGTTGTTAGCTGTCTGTACTGTGATTCACATTTAAAATACTTTACTTATAAATGGGTTTATACAGTTTAAGGTCTTTTTTTACAATATTTGTTGTTTAAAACTTTTACTATTACAGATCATGTAGAAATACTGTACTTTAGAACATTCCAAGATGTCAAAATTTTCTCCTGTAACATATTACAGGGGAAACAATTTCTTATCCAAATGTTTTGCCCATCTGGTACTGCCCAGGTCCAGAAGATGTCAGATGATAAAGCTTTTAACTGTTCTGCTTCACCCTAGTGAAAGTGCTATGTAACTTAGATGTCCTCAACCACTGTTAGTGTTGAGTTCAGACTTTGATACCTCTCTAAGCCTAACCAAATCAATAGATTTGTTACTACTAAAGTTAAAACTGGGTGATATTTTTTATTTTATCTTACAATGACAGTGTGTGGTTAAGGCTTGTAAAAATTAAACATCATGAGATATTTAATATTTTTACTTGAACTGAGAAGTTCAGTGTGCTGGAAAATAATTTAAAAATAAAAATATTTATGTATCAATAAAAAAAAAGCATTTAAATATAACTTTTTTTTTATGGTGGTCTCTCTCATTATGACCCGTGTGCTGTAATGTTATCGTTATACTTACTGGAACATTTCCATTTTAGCCTATGACAGTTTGAACCAGACACAAGACTACTCAAAGAGTGCCTACGGTGCTGGTTCTCAGGGTCAAGGGAAAGGTGTAACAGGATCATGTAAGTTCTCTCCTTAATTATGTTCACCAGTGTATTTATTAATACAACAAAGTGAAGATGTATTATTTTGGCCAAAAATATTAAACTTTATGTAATTGGTGCCCAGGATTGAATAAAGAAGAATACAATAATGAAAGAACTATCATATAATATAGTTAGAAAATACTAAACTTCTGAAACTTAAAATGGGCTAGTTAGGGAAAGCTTGTGTGTCTGAAGTTTACAAAAGGTCTAAAATTCCAGAGTTTAAAACACAGAAGTAAAAACCTTTTTACTAACGTTTGTAGCAGTTGAAGTTGATAACTGATACTGTTTAACCCTTGTTTTGGTTGTGTGGTATACCCTATGTACACTTGAGCAACAAGAAACAGTACTGAAACAGCTAAATCAGCTTGTATGAAAAGGTTTGTGAATATGTGTAGAATGTTCAAATATGTGTATGTACTCAGCAATGTAATGCTGTAAATGTAGTGTGGGCCACTATTTTGGGATATAGCACACAAACTCTAATGCAAAAGTACCCATGTTTTGTTGGGCATTAAGCATCACTTATTTTGTTACTGACGTTCTCAGTCAGTTGAGACATTCAGGTGGTAAAATTGAAAAGACTGCTAAACCATGCCTTAATTTCTCTACCATGTTCCATCGTTGGTTCAGCCAGTTCGTCCAACAACATGTAACATCAACACACCGGACAGACGGCCGACTCTGCTTTCTATATGTAGATACATTAACAGTACTAATTTCATATGTACCTAGTCCTTTGGTAGAAACGTTACTGTAATAATCGCCAGTTTGGGAAATACATTATATTAGTTTGTACCTAAAATATAAAGCTCAATTAAATTTGGTCTACTTTGTTATTTTTATGACAGAAAAAAAAACGAGTTAAATTGTAAAAGCCATAAATTAATTGCACTTGTGCATAAGTAAAATAGTAAAAATGTTAAATAGTTGTACAGTAAATAAGATTATTTATTTACTAGCTGGAATACCTGTCCCCTGGACAGAAGTTATGTGAATTCCTGATTAATGAAAGGTTATCTTAGGACATGAAAAATTGCTTCCCTTATATGTAATTGTAAAAAATGGCCATAAAAAACTGCAAAATACAAAATGTGAAACTGCATGTGTTTCTGCATAGACCCAAAAAAACCTTTGTGTCAAATTGGTGAAGATTCATTAACAGGTGGCAAGTAGTGATTAAAAATGCCCATAAAAACTGCAAAGTGCAAAACTAAAAATTTGTATGTATCTCCCCATGGACCCAATGACCCTCCATACCAAATTTCGTGAAGATCCAGTAGTGGTAAGAAATGCAAAAATGCCCATAAAAACTGAAAAATTATACATACTCCTGCATAGGCCTATAATGAACCTCCATACCAATTTTGGTGAAAATCCATTCACACTTTGCTAAGTAGTTATATGGACAGACAGTACTATTATATTTATATAGATTTGCTTTGCCCTGTTGTGTTTATTATGCAGCTGTTTAATGTTATATATATTTTTGATATTTTATAAAAGCCATCTGTAAAATATTAAATGCAAGTTTTTCATTTTAAAAGCATAATTTTGGTTGTGTATCTGTTTTCTATCTCTCTCACTACATATTACTTGAAACCCAGGGGCTATAGGTAAGACAATTATTTCACTAAAGTTTGTGTTTTGAAGGTACTGAGACTTTACTGAAGGTTTAGCCCATCAGCTCAAAGTTTAATATACAAGTTATTGTAGCATTAAACATAATAAAAAAACAAACATTCTTTATATAATTTTATTTCTATTTTGTTTTTGTCTGACCTAGTATGTTTGTGTGAAAGGTGCATATAATTATAATTGTTAACTCTTTCATGGGACTGCTAGTAGCTGGTACAGGGCCTGCAGCAGACATTGGTGCCTCCATGTACAACAAGACTCATTCCCAGCTAGCGAAGGTAATTGGCTTTTCTATGCAGGCTAATTTTGAATATTGAAAGCAGTTCTCAATGTTTGGTTCTTTACCACTTCCTGCCGTATGTTACAGAACATCAGGGCTTTATCGTCATTACTTCTCTGTGTATTTAAATATGAGCATCTCATTCAGAGTAAATATTAAACAGTCTTTGGCTCCATATACAAATGAAAAAATTAACATTTGAATAAAACTGTTGTAATTTTTTATTATTGCTTTTTCTACCTCTTGTTTAATATTAAATTTTTAAGGCTTTTATGATATTGTTAACAAATTTGAAACTAATTTTCTTGCCTATTTAATAGGTTTACTTTTTCTTTTCACTTAGGAGTTTGATACCTGAAATTCAAGATGAAATTATTCTTTATGTAGTATCAGAATTTCAGGTTTTAGTTTTCGTTTAACCCTTTGGAAGCTATAATTGGATTTATCCGACTTGACATTTATAGCCAATTGGTGCAACAAGCGAATTTAACCCCACGGTATCACAGAAACTTTTCCTCTTAGTGTAACAAACGGAATACTCGCACATCCTTCAATTTCCCACTTTAGTATTGCACATGCATACATCACCAAGCAAAAGTGCAACTAGTGGATTTTGATATTGAAAAGTACAAAAAAGGTCAAATTTCATTTTTTGTGGATAATTGATCCTTTTCAAGAACCCACCCGAAATTCAGTTACATACTCAAAGGTTTAATATCTTGTTTTTAGTTTATATGTTATAACATTTTTCCATCACTGTAAATATTCACTTTCAGACAACGTTTTTTTGTGACATCGACCAATGATTTTGATGGTTCAAGTCATGCATCCCAAGGATGCAGTTTAAAATAACCAAACATATGTACACCTCCACACTTAATTACCTTACAGGCATTGAGAATAAACCTGTTAGAACAATCAGCAAGCCAAAATATCTACATTTCATTTTGGAAAATAATTATGTTATAAATAGATCTTAGTGATTAAAAGGATTTCTAAACATATTGTCTTATTTACGCCTTGGAAAAAATTAGGCTCTCAAGAACGTTTCAGTTCCCTCCTCCAGAGTGGTGCAGGGGGAGATTTTACATACAGAAATATTTACACACACATACAACATATTAATCAAACTGATTTTCACTGCCCAATGTTATTAGCATGTTCATTCGTGCCTGTACATTTGTACTACCAATAAACAGTAACAACTTCCACAGGCTTAGTATGTAATTTGTTTATTCAGATTCAATTCTTGTACCTTATTATTTATTCTTAATCAACATGAATAGTCTAGTCTATTTTATATATATATCATTTTTACATCTTATTTTACTTTTCTGTTTTTTTGTTTGAATTGGAAAAGTCCATTTTTAATACTAGAAACAAGACAATTTATGAATCTTTCTCCAAGTTGTTGTACGGAGACTTTCACTTGAATCACATTATATACTGGCTGTTATAATCCTAAACATTATTAATCCTGAACTTGAATTACATTATATACTGGCTGTTTTAATCCTAAACATCATTAATCTGGAACTTGAATCACATTATACACTGGCTGTTTTAATCCTAAACATTATTAATCTGGAAACAAATAGTCTTGTTTTCTTAAAACATTAATGCTAGATGAAACATGCAAGATAATCTCAAAAGTAACAAAATTACTGTGTACAATGCATACAAAATATAAGGTGTGCTGTTCCATCTTATTACAATAAGGGCCAGTGTATGTATTATATAATGTGCAGGTGAGGTTTGGTTTCCTTGGTGTGACAGTTTCAGAACTAATTTTTTTTCTCCCTCATATTAAAGTTTTTATTGTTTGTTTGTTTTTAGTAGATTAAATCTGTCTGGCTTCAGTGTTTGTGCAGCATAGTCAACAACAAATAGTACTTGTAGCCTTACCACAGTCAACAACAGATAGTAACAGTAGCCTTACCATAGTCAATGACAGATAGTACTTGTAGCCTTACCACAGTCAACAACAGATAGTACTTGTAGCCTTACCATAGTCAACAACAGATAGTACTTGTAGCCTTACCATAGTCAACAACAGATAGTAACAGTAGCCTTACCATAGTCAACAACAGATAGTATCTGTAGCCTTACCATAGTCAACAACAGATAGTATCTGTAGCCTTACCATAGTCAACAACAGATAGTATGTACCTTTACGGAGTTCAAAAACACATTTCACTTTCTGGTTGTATATTTGATTGAAATTACATCATTTAGTATGCTCAGTATTTCATTCAGTTCCCATTTTCACTGAAGCTAAACCTTTTTATGTTCAGTAGCACATTTGATTAAAGACATCAATATTACATTCCCCGTATAAGTCTTGGACTTTACTAAAGTTTCATGCTACATCTGTTCATTAACATAATCGTTATTATAGTTGTACATTTGAAGTTATACCTTTATCCATTCATTCGTCCAAATTGGCCAGTAGAAAGTAAAGTTATTGAAGCCACTTTCACATTTACAATGCTAAAGAAAGTTGTTTATGAATTTTTAAGAAATGCTTGTGTGGATTTAATAATTATATACATAAAAGTACTGTGTAAATACAAATGTTAATTTTTATCTCCACAACTGTAACTGAACCATGTGAAACATTGGTCTTAGTAGCCTTATAAATTAACTGGTTTTATTGTTTAATCTTGAGGCACTGTATCTATTTGGCTAAAACTGTTGAAATTGTTGTTTAATTGCATGTAATAAGTAAGAGTTTTGGGTTTGTTCTCATACAGTTATTTCATGTATATTTCAGACTTTTGACAAGCCAGGATTTCACACAGGTACTCCTCCACCCTTCAATTTGGCAGGAACACAGAACCCTGGACTCATAGGAGCATCTTCAACCCCATATGCTCCATTTATTCCAGTTTTGACGCATGGACAGCACCATTCAACTTTGCTTCACCATCATATACAACAGGACTCTCCTCAGGCTGGAGGAGCCCCTTCTGGGGGTCCACAACGAGGAGGTCCTCAGGGGCTGGGTCAACAGAAAGGACCAGGAGGAACTAAACAAAATTATTCCTACTGGAATCCAAACTAAATTATGAGCTCACGTTCAGCTTGACATAATGGTTGACTGTAACATGAGCTTTATTTCTGATAAAAGAAATACTGATTATTGGCCTGGTCGTTATTTCCCCAATAGAAATATTGGGAACATAAAAAAAAACTTTGAAGTTCTCCCCTTATTTTTAGAGTAACCTATTTGCTGTAAGAAACGTTTGTTGCCCCTGTCTTTTTTTTTGTGTATCACTTATTGCTGAACTCCAGATTTTGTAGTGTAGAGTAGCTTTTCCTTAATATTGTTGTTCATGTCATATTCTAGTGTGTGTGGTAGGTTATGTTTCATATCGGTGTTCGTTAGCACAAAAGTTTCTTGAGAGAAACTGAAGTTTCTAAGGTTTGTAAATGTTCACTTAATCTAGCATTGTGTGATAATTTCTTATTGTACTTTTATCAAGTTATTGTTGTTTTGTGAAAAAAAAAGGCATGATTTATTAAACTTGTTGCCTGAATTAGCTAATTTTTCACAGACAGAATACGTGTATTCTCTTTCTTTATTACATTGTTTGGGAAAATATGGTCTCTTCCAAGAACTTACAAAAAAAACACACACATAATATTTCTTTGCTTAAAGAATAAACATGCATTTGTATTTAGTTTATTAGTTTTTAAATTAAAGTGTTTGCCTCACAGAGGTTGAATACAAGAGTCCTTTGGAATGTTAAAAATAAAAGGAATTATTGAATCGTCTGAAAGAGTGACTATTTAGGTAAACGTAATGCAGTGTATAATCCACAAGTATCACATTATGTATATTTAGCTTGAATTTAAGGTTCTTTGCTAGTTACAAAAACTGTTTGCTCATGAGACTTTCACGTGTAAGTGATACTTCATGGGGGTATTTCAAGCTTATTTTTGAATAAAAGAATTTTAGTACGAATTAAAACATCGTTATCCTAGGCACCTTCTATTCATACATTGTGGTGTACTGTGATTTCAGAGTCGACCTTGTGTTCTTGTAGGTATGTGTGTGTATAAATACATATCTAAATATATATATATACACACACACGTATATATTAAACTTGTTTGGTGAAAAAAATTCTTGTCCCCAAAGTGTCAAAGTGGGATTTATTGTTTATTTTTGCTTTTGTTCATTCTTCACTTTTGAGGTGACTTTAAAAGAAGAATAAAAAAATTAAGCTGGTAATATGCTTGTGTATTTTTTTTGTTTAAGTTGAACCTGTATAATAGCCATTAAACAACAACTTCATAGGAACGAGAGAGTTTGAGAATATTAATTGTGTGTGTGTGTGTAGAACATATTTTACTCACGGTGATGAAACATCTAACCTTTTATTTTTTATGTTAAAAGAGCCTTTGTTATTATTTCAACTATTTTTATTTACTTAGATCAGCGGCCACTTCTCCCAGCTCTTCTGTTATTCTCGTATTTCTAACTGTGCTGATCTAATTCAAATAGAAGGCAGTGTGTGTCACGTCATGCTTGATTTGTCAAAATAGGAGGAGTCATAAAAGCCAAAATGCATTTATCGATATAGAATAGTTCGATTACTGTCTGCTCATTATGATTTTAGTGACGGGAGTTGCAAGGGGGCTGTGAGGGTTAGGACGTGAAACCTTATAAGTGTAGTGAGTGTTGGTATAATAAGCCTAAAGTGAAGACGTACTGTGGGATCACCTAGCCTAGAGCCAAGTGCATAAAATTGAAAATGAAAGTAAAAATATCGATTCAATTTTAAACTTAAATCGTTTCTGAATTAAGCTATTTTATGTTATATCACTAACGTTATTAATATAAAACTAACATCTTTAATCAATGGAGACTAAATTAAGAAATCAACAAATATTTTTCCAATTTTGTTGTCAATACATTTTATACTTTCAGTACATAGACTAACAACAATATTAAGTTATACTTTTGTTGCTAAGCAACATGACATAGAAGCCATTGTTGGAACGTAATGTTACCAAAACGCACTGGCTTTTCTTTATATTAGAAGTTGTTAATCTAACTGATTTTTACCAATAATTATTCTATGAATATGCCACGAATTCATTTCCTGAATGATCTTAATTTTGATTGGCTCCCAAAGGAATTTACCGACGTTTGAATACCTCGACTATACCTTTCTGCCTTTTTGTTGGTCAAGCTTGATTTCGCAGAATGTATTTATTTCAGTTAGCTATGAAATATGAGGTTAGGGTATACTATGGGGTGGGGGTGGTAGCTATATGCTAGTACTGATCAATTACCACCTTTCCAGCAACCTTGTCCAATTTTTCGTTACATAGCCACTTCTCCAAGTAACTGAATTTACCTCTTATTTTCTCTTATGCTGATTAACAGCAAATTTTCCTAATGTCTACTTCACTTTTAATTAAGTACTTTTATCTTCTAGCTTGGTTTTCACAAATCGAACTAGAGATTAACTCTCATGACTAGCCTTTCTTTGTTAAAACTCGTTCGATCCAACCTCTTCATTAATTGAAAAATTCTTTACGCTTATACAAGTTTTTTAAACAATGAGAAAAGTGGTAACAAATACATCGCGATGGAAAACTGCACTGTTTTAATACTGTAGTCAATAGTATCGGGCAGTTTTTTTCATAGAAAATTAATTTGTCTAACTTTTACCTGCCCAAATTTATCAACACGTTTTATCTTTCTCATTATCACAGTTTTTAAGCTTGAGTTGTTAGACTTGAAACACGTTCTATAACATAAGGACGCATGTTACAATGGGAGTTAAAATATAAACATGTTTATTAACACGAGTTATACGACTGTACATAATACAAAGAAATGTATACGAGAATTGGAGACTGTAAGTTTGAAATAAACTGATTTAATTAATCATTTAGTGTTTTACGTTTTTTTATAAGTTTATTAATTAATTTTTAGATATTGGAACCAAAATTTTTTTAATGCTTTTTGTCGTTCGAAACTCGATTTCTTAGTTGCATGAATAAATTGATATTTGCATAAACAGACAGACTTACAATTCTAAGGCTCGTCCAAGTTTGCTTTTATTGGAATAAAAAAAATGTAAGTATTACATAGAAGTGAATGCACAGAAATATAAAATATCAAACCAAATATACTAATAATAATATTTACTCTGATTTCTTATTATTCACTTCTATTAATGTATCATGGGAATATTTATATACTACCTATATTTTAACACGTATATAAAATTGCATAGGTGGCGTTAGTATAGTATGGTTCTGATCGTTCTTGCCTATTATCCTTTGTCAAACTCGTTATGGATATGACCACTACGGTAATTTTGTTTATCAAAAGCTTTAGTAACGAGTCTTATTACAGATTGAAGAATTCAAACAAACATGTTTATTCATGCGCTTTTCGTTTAAGAAAGCATTTGTTCTTTCAAAATATTAGATAAAAGTATCTATATATTTATTTGATTTAATTAATGCTGCTTCGTTTAGCAGTAGCGTATATATATTGGTTCAAAGGGCAATGATATATAATTGATGTTTTCTTTGCGGAAAAGTTTTTGTACTTTCTATTGTTAAACTGGTTTTAAAATATGATTAATAGACGTAATATTGTTAATCTCTTTTCTGTTCCTAGCAATGAACTTAGGGAGTAAACTCTTCCGGTACGTAGGTTAGAAGATGCTTACAACTACGATATAAAACTAAGTATAAAGTTTCACAGATTTTTTTTTATATTCCGCTGACGCCAAAATAAGATTTGGTTTGAATTTCGCCCAAAGCTACACGAGGGCTATCTGCGCTAGCCGTCCCTAATTTAGCAGTGAAAGACTAGAGGAAAGGCAGCTAGCTATCACCACCCACCGCCAACTCTTGGTATGCTCTTTTACCACGAATAGTTGTATTGACCGTCATATTATAACATCCCCACGGCTGGAAAAGTGCTAGCATGTTTGGCGGAACGGAGATTCGAACCCGCGACCCTCAGATTGCGAGTTTAAGACTTTCTTCATTCCATGTTTTTGTGTCCTTTAGCAAGATGCTTTACCCCCGTTTTTTTTTTTTTTCGATCTAACCATCTGTATAATTAGTGATAAGAGTGATGGACTAGCATCCCGACCACCATTCTCAATTGCTTGTGGCATTAGAACCGGAGTTCAGGATCGGCTTCTATGTGTCGTATTAGCATAGATATTTAATGCATGTGTGTCTATCGACATATGGATTTCTTGAAAACACTTAGAAATATATATTTATTTATTAAACCCACGGTCAGAGAGTTGATTTTTTTCTTACAAGGCGTTATTGATTTTATTTTTGTTTGTTTAAGAGGCTAGTCTTTCCCTAGAGAAAGAAGCGCGAGATTTGCTGTTGACTAGCCAATGGTAATAACGTTTGTGTTCAAATACAGTTATTAGTATTTCTCAGTAATGTGTATGTTTATACATATTTGTGATTAAGTGTATGTATGCGTAACGTATCTTTTATTAGTGCTGTGATATTTCGGGTATTTGGTCACAGCAGTAATGAAAGGTTCGAGGATTCAGTTATTGAAAGGAACGTGATTCAATTGTTGTTTGTGTGATATAATAGACGAGACTGGCCTGCACACACACACAAATATCCTCACCAATGGTTGTATTACAAATAATTCAAAAGCTGGGTTCAAAATGCTGCCCAGTGTGACAAGTTCCTATGTGGTGGCTCCATGGGCATTCTTGGATTATATTCTTAATTTGACCCTATATCGTATCTGGGTAAATGATCCTGTAGTACGAAGCCGATGAAACGTTTTGATGTAAAGGATGGCGGTTTTCCAGAGTGTACAATATGGCAGCAGTCTGGACATTCCTGAAAGACTCCATACAGTAGGACAATGTTAAACTCTTCTTCAAATGAATGCTGGGCCATTACATAGATAATTTGTAGGAGCTACAACACAATATGTGTATATGCTAACTTACGCAGTAGCTTTTAGTTTGATTATTTTTAAACCTTTGGGCTATTCGAAGGTGCAATGACCTGTTTAATCAAAATTCTGACCTTGCACCTCAAGCTTTAGTTTGCAAAACAGGCTTTTCTATGGTTAGACTTAAACTTTTTTTTGGACACTTAATATAATTCTGCCTTCACAAACAAAAATGCTCCCTTAAACATGCTAAAAAACTCTCAAGTTATAAACAACATTAGTGATTGGTCCTTGCAAGATAAGCTTCCCAATGAGCGTGCAGACTAAGGGGAAGATAATTTAGAGTTGTTATCTCATTCGCTGACAATTATAACTCAATGTGCTAATACAACACTGCATTTCCTGTAAGAGAACCAGATTAGCAGGCTTTAGCCTTTGCTTAGACCCCTGCTTGCCAAATAAAAAATGTTTAAAGTTTGTAACTTACTTGAGCACCTATCTGTGTCCAAGATAGAAACTACGAAAAATAACATAATTTTTTACTTTTTAACTCTTTTAAATAAATGGTAGAAAAACCTAGTGTGTCCCCATACTATATGGATAAATCTCACATTCCTTGTTAAGTAAGGACCATTGGATCTACACAGTTCTATTAGGTTTCTATCGTGAGTCAGTGAACAGGAAAATATTTCATGAAATGGAAACTCCTAACTGGTTCATTGATGCTGTAGGATGTGACAGTCCTGTGTTCTGTGCAAGTACACACACATTTTTTTTATTTTTTTGCTTTAGATATAAATAAAGATTGTTCTTCATTTTATACAAAACAGCCAATATGTTTATTTTCTTGCCTTAAAACTCAGTCAGTTTAGCTAAATTCGGATGTACTGTGTAATTATCAGGATTGAATCTTCCGTTATAAAGTGGACCTACCTAAGTGAATATATTGTTTAACTTTATTTTTTATTGTTGCAGATTCCGGCATTCTTGGAAATCGGAGTTTTTGTTTGTTTTTGTTTTTAGCTTAACTAGTAGTTAAAAATTCAAATAAGTCTTTAATAAAATTCAAACTTAGCGTGGACTTTGGTATACTTTGTTCACTTTATTTTCATTTTAACTTGTAAGAGTTATTTTTAACTTTCTTGTTTTAGCGTAATTTACAGGGATTACATGGGAACTGGCGAAAGCTCTTAATAAAGTTTTTTTCACAACTCTCTCACGTAATTCCACATACACTTGCCCATTATTTTGTAGTGTTTTGCTTTTGTGCAATTAAACATTTGTAATTGTGTGTCCGTGTTTTATATCTTTCCTTGTACGAAGTATTCAGATGCAGATCTTGGAGAAAAAATTTCAAATATTCGTTTTTTTATAACCTCCTTACTACCTACTCTGAGGTACATCCCCGACCCGGAAAATACCAAACTCTTCATCCTGCACATAATTGGGCTTTTGTTAAACATATCTCGATTAAACGGAATCAAGATTTTAAAACAAAACCACAAGTTCGATCCAGAACGGATAAAAAGGACTGAGAACAGAATGATCTAAAAGGAAGAATGATACATTGAATGAGATATAGAGCAAAAGTCCAGTCGACAGATTCCCTGCTGACTACCACACACTGAAATGAGTTTTCATGATTTATGCTATTGATTTATTATGAAATACTTGGTTACAAAATGGAAAATCTAGTCCATTTATAGTTTAAAAAACGTTTTTTTTTATTATATGTTCTGCAGTTAGCATAACTGACATCCATGGAGAAACAGGCTTAACTTCACAAATAAACTAAATCTAACAGAAATCCTACTTACTTACTAATTCTCTCGTATCATTTTTTTTGTTGAAACATAAACTCATTACTCACAGCACTGAACTAACAAGCTGGTTGACAGTAAATCAGGCACTGATTACTCATTGATAGACTAATATAATAACTCAATAAATCACTCTCTAGCGTAACTCGGGTTTTATACTATTCAAAGTGTTCTAAAACAGTGGAAAAACTCCAGACTTTAGGTAATGTTCTTATCACATAACGTTAAGCTTCCTGCCAACCAAACAACAATATAAATTTCCAGGAACATCCCTGTACCATGAAACCCCTTGAACAATTATATTGCGCAAAGAAAACAATGACACAATAAAACTTAAATTTCCATAATGAGTAATAAAATAATTATTTTATATTAACAATACCAGCTTGAAAAAGGCGTTCACACTATAACAGTTGTTGTTGTAACAAATGGCTTAAATAAAAAGTTTTTCGACCACTACTGTATTTGTTTTGTTCCAGCCGTCCTGATGAGCTCTGGATTGAGTGAAACGTGTCGTCAGCAATGGATATAGCGAACTTAGTGTGGTTGGACTAATAATATTAAATACTATTTTAGTTCTTGAAAATAATTAAGGGATTGGCTAAAGAATGCAGTGTTAAAAGTATAACAGAGATAATGCTAATGTCAAGTGTAATTAAAAAGAATGTATTCTTAATAAGATGGTATATTCTATATATTTGTTATATAAAAGTCATTACATTAGATGGCGTACTTATGAGCATGTGATATTAAACAAATCAGGGCTGATCATGTTAGGTTTGAGACGTATAGTTTAGTGGTTTGCGCGTGGTATTAGACCTGTATTTGTTAGTTACAATTAGTGTGGATGTGATTGCATTAGAAAATTATAGTATGTTTTAAAGAAATAATAAGTTGCAAAGTTTTGAAATTTAATTCATTAACAAACCATTTAATTAACGTTAGTAACCTTATCAATGTTATATAATAATTATTTTAAAATACAAGTCAGTCACGGAAATTTGTTTTAGACTTTTAATTTAGGGGAATAGACTTATAAGTTATAACTTATAGAGGACAGAAGAAAATTAATCAAAAGTTGAATTCCAAATAATTCAAGTATTTGAAATGAAGGTGAGATTGGTCTGCTAGTAAATATTTTTATACTTTTGTTTGTTGGTGTACCTAGATGATGAAGTGTTTGTTGTTTGTGTCACTGTTAGTTGCAGATAATTATTTGTAAAATTTTAAAAATTGGCAAAATGTCTTACTTCTAAGTTCTACTTTTGTCTGTGTTAAACTGTTATGTAATATTAGCTTACTACTGAACAGCTTAATCCAGTCTGACTTTACCCTAAGTTGTATGCAGAAAGTTATTTATGTACAGATGATTTATTTAAATGTTAATTTATAAATTAACAAAACCAAGTAATTAATAGTCCAAAGCTATAAAACTCCTGTTAACCAGTTCACATACAAATAAGTCTATGGAATATGTGTTGTTAAATATATATACACCAGAAAATATCCAAAATGCGAAATAATGAAATAGGTATAGTCAAGAACAAATGCCTATAAGACAAATAACATTTTACTGAAAATTTATAAACATGTTGAACTAGTATGATATTATATGCATGGCTGTTATTAAAATATTAATCAGTGTTCACATGATGCTAGTGTTAAGATTTCATAGTGATGCCATTGATCAGCTTACATAGGTAGTCACTTTGTTTCTGGTACAGTAATATTTTTCACTGACCATATGAATATAATGGTGAGAGGTAAGGGTAATTGGTCTAGAACTAGTTGACGTAAACAGCTCTTTCTGTAGAGAAAACTGTTGAACAGGAATGTTAAATCAAATATTGAGATACATATGATCATGATCAGTGGCTACTTCTTTGCAAGTAGAACTTAGATTTTAATTGCCAGAAATGAAGTTTGATTTACAAAATTCATCCTTACCAACTTTAAGAACTTCCGTGATTGATTTTTGTGTATGGTGTTAAGAGACAGCAAAGTACGTATGTATTGGATTTAAGCGCTAGATTCATGCTTTTTATAAATTGATGCTAACACAACACATAACCCGTGCTGAAAGTATGCTCCACTCTGTTGATATCTAATTAATTAAAACCAAAACTCATTGAAAAGTTCATCTTGGTTTGGCAATAGGGGCCACTTCCTTCAGATTGACAAGAATTACAAACTTCAATTAAGACATTTCTGATTATTCAGGAAGAAACTGATAAGACTATAATTTTTGGAGAGAAGGGGTGGGATCAAAATAGTTAATTTCCTGCATAACTAGGGAGATTTGTAAGCCATGGAAATATAATGATGGCATATAGCACTTTAAATTTAAAGTTTAATTGCAATTTGAATCAATCAATAAATTGTGAAGTTTCATAATCCCATAGTTTAACAAGCTATTCAAGGTTAAGTCACCAAAATAAGTAATGTTTAAAGGTGAATCTTAATTTCTTTGACCTTTATGTGTTCAACAATTATTATTTTTTTTTTTACATTATTCATTTTTTTGTAAAAGTTATTAAACCAAAATTATAGTTGCTTAAGTTATTAAAGCTCGGAGATCTATCAGTATTTATATTTTAAATTCTATACAGATACCTTGTATTTATTATGGCTTTTGTGTTTGCTAAGGATCAAGACCTAAAAGAAACGGGTAACAAGTGTATAAAAGCTGAGAAATATGCTGAAGCCGTCTTTCATTATACTCATGCTCTGAAGATAGATGACTCTATTTATCAGATCTACAGTAATAGATCTTTTGCTTTTCTCAAGATGCAACAATATTACTATGCCTTGCAAGATGCAAATAAAGTTATAGAGCTGAATCCAGAATGGGCCAAGGTGAGACTAGAATTATTTTGATATTCTGTACACGTGCAAAAATAGATGTAACACAATTTGTATCTTTAATAAATAAAACAAATACTGGAGAAAGTAAAGTAGAAAATATGCAAGGTAATCTTTAACTAGAAAGTGGTAACTGACTTAATTAAGAAATTAAATTTTGTAGCTTGATGGTCGTATGCTTAACACCATGATAATCTTTAACTAGAAAGTGGTAACTGACTTAATTAAGAAATTAAATTTTGTAGCTTGATGGTCGTATGCTTAACACCATGATAATCTTTAACTAGAAAGTGGTAACTGACTTAATTAAGAAATTAAATTTTGTAGCATGATGGTTGTATGCTTAACACCATGATAATCTTTAACTAGAAAGTGGTAACTGACTTAATTAAGAAATTAAGTTTTGTAGCTTGATGGTTGTATGCTTAACACCATGATAATGGTTCAGTCACGACTGCACACAGTTTAACAAATTTAAAAAGTTATTTAATGAAAGTAAGTGAGCATTATTAGTTAATCTAACAGAAGTTAAAATGAAAATGTTTATACTAATTCAGTGTTACCCTGTAAGTTATCTTGTTTTAGTATTTAAGTAATAACTTAGTAACTGTTTGTATAAATTGTATTTTCTAATTTCCATCTTGAAGATAAAGGACAACAGAAATGTGTTACCTTAATAACTTGTAAAGCATTGCTATAAGTAAATTATTTAACTGTAAAGAATAAAACTTGTGTTTCTTTGAATTATTGTTCCAAAAAGTTGCACATGCAAGCTAATAAAACTATAAAAATTGCTTGATCAACTGTGTTAAGTTAACGTATTCTAGAAATGAGTTGGTGTTAGAATGGAATATTCAATAAATGTAAACATTTATTTGGGTAGTTTTATAAATTTATATTTTATAAACTGTCTCTCAAGTTAACGTGATCAGATTAATTGTCAGATAGGTTATATATGCATCTTCAGACTAAGCCTAATTTTGTATAATATAAATTGTTTCAACTTGATGTTAGGGATATTTCCGCAAAGCTGAAGTAGAATATCAGACACAGCATTATGCAGAAGCTTTAGAATCATACAGAGTAAGTATGTCATATTAATCACTTAAACAATTGACTACCTTATTTTTAAAGTTAACCTCCAAAGTAGTAGTCATATCTAAAGGGATCTTTTTTTTATTTTCCTATTTTAACTTTTAGAGATGTGTGTGAATATAAAAATATTAAATTAGCATATAATTAAGGAAAAACATTTTCGTTAGAATTAATTGAGAAAAACTAAAAGAGAAACATCTGTTCAAAATTATTTTCATCCTCAGAGTAGTAGTATTTCATTAGTTTTTGTAATTTATGAAAAGCTAACTATGTTATTAAAAATGAAAGCATATAATGAGCTATGTATAGAAACACAAGTATGTTAAACTTTGCAAGATGCATGCATTCAAGTTTCTTAAATCAGTTTTTTGTTTTCTTCAAGTTTTGCCATATAAGAAAAATAACAGTGGATCTTTTATCCATGAAAAGTTTCAGAAACAAACATTTTTAAACTATTCTGTATTAATTTCTGTGATGGTATCATTTTTGTGATTTCTGTTAGGCTTCATCATCTTGATTGTAGTTTAGCCACAGTGATTATCATTCTTGTGTCCCCACTGCTTCATAATTATAATAGTTTTATTTTTAACAGCTTTGTTTTGACCTTGTTTGTCCATCCTGATCTTATACATATGACATATCAAGATTGAATGAATAGCTGTATTTTGACCAAATTTATAGAACTGATAGTAAATACAAAGTTCTAGACCTGGTTAACCTTTGAAAGTCATGGTCAAAGGGTCACTGGTACATAGAAAATGTTCTCCAACTTTATGGATAGCATATATCAAGATTGAATGAATCGATGGATATTGACCGAGGTTAAACAACAGATGCTATGTACCAAGTCCTAGATCTGATTAACTTTTGAAGGTCATGGGTCAAAGGTCAATCAAATTGGAGGGATTTATACATACATTATAACATTAGTGATGGCATATTTGTTTCATAAACACAACTTCTGTTTGTTATTATTGCTTTAGAAGAACATTATATTGGCTCTGAAGTATTGGGTTGAGAAAAGCTCAACTTTAGCTTGCATCTTTTAAATTGGAGATCAGATTTATATAAAACTTTTATTTAGTTTGTAACCTATATACAAGCTAGAAAATTTGTCCACATGCTTGGTGTATATATTGGATAGGATGTATTACATATATTTTATATATGAATACATATGAGCAGGTTTCAGTAGTAGAATTAAGTGTGGTAATATCAGATAAGTTATTGTTATGAATTTTTCTTCACTTTTTTTTTGTCTGAAAATTTACTCGGTTTTTGTGTTATTTACAGAAGGCTCTTCAGTTACAAGAAGATGAAAATGGTCTTGTTGAATTAATAAGAAAAACCAAACAAGAACTTGTGAAGCAACAAAAAGGTACTTTTGAGTTTATGAGAACTGTAGAAAAAAATTCTTTTTTTACAAAAACAAGACAAGGATCAATAAGATGGAAAATCTGCCCACTCGTTGAACGTCTTTATTCACTTATATTGTGTTTGTCTTATCCTAGAAATGTTAAAAACCACAAAACATTATCAGAAAATTGTTATTAATCTTGTCCATGATTTACCTTTAGAAATGTCAAACTTTGTACCTTTGTATAATAATTGTTCATATTTCACCTTTATTCAATGTTTTACTAATTATATGTCATCGAGAAATGTTACAGCTTTCTTATCATTTTGTGTGATGAGTAATTGCTGCATCGCTGTTTTGCTCATTGGCAAGATATGGATCAGAGTATCCATTAGCGAATATAACTGTGGTATTTTGTGGCTCACAGTTTTTCTCAGAGTAGTCAGTTAGGGCCCACTAACTGGATGTTTGAAGGATACTGAGTTATGTAGTGTGTATCTGTTTATCTCTCTGAACTTAGTGTTAGTCTGGTAGGTTAGGGTGTTTAACTCACTATCTGCTGGTCGTGGGATCAAAACTTATTGTTGAATGTGCTCTCCCTTTCAGCCATTGGTAAAAAGAATAGCCCAACAGTTGGTGGTGAATGCTGCCATCCAGTTGACTTCCATCTGATTAGCACTTCAAAACTAGGGGGATGGGTTCGTAGATGGCCTTAGTGGCATTACTGTAAAGAAAAAAAAGAAGAAAGCAAACAAGTTTTAGTGAACATTTTCTTAATATCTTGGGGAACCACCCTTCATGTGAATAACTGCTGCTTTTCAATCAGGCAGCTCTTAACCAGGTTCCAACATGTCTGGCTAACTTTTTGACTATTACCATTTCAAAAGCTCCATCAGTTGATAACAACTGGAACTCTGTGACCTAATGTTTCAAATTAATCCCTCCAGATAGTTTGAAAGATGTTCTCTAGAGTTAAGAACTGGATACTGTTCAGACCAATCCAAGATTATTGATATTTTAAATCAATTGTGGGTTATACGTGTTTCATGTCTGAGAAGAAATATGATGACTTTCTGACCACAAACTAGTTCCTGAAAAAGGATTAATAATCCTGTAGACATTACTGATAGATCCCACCTAGAATGTGTGGATTCAGTCTACGTCATAACACTCCATCACATTCCTTCACCATTGTTCATCTTCTATATGTTCCGACCAGTATTATACATTACCTGAAATCTGTGTGAAGTGGCTCTAACTAGTTGGGTGATTAACTTGATTAATCCATATAATTGATTACCTATGAGTATTGATTACATTGATTTGTGACATAGAATAAATGACTAATTGAAATTTCATGTAATTTAATTAATGTCAAGAAAATATTCAACTAATCTAAATTAGTTTTCCACTTATTACTATTTTCAAAATTATGATTCAAATAAGTTTCTCTTTATCCCAGCTGTACAATAATCAAAATATTGCCATTATGATTTCTTGTTAATATTTTTCAATAATTCAAAGTTGTTCAGCTTAATCTAGTAAATGTTACTGATTGTTACTATTTGTGATTATTTCAACTATTCAATTCTCAAGTAAGAATGATTGATTAGTTGAATGTGATTGATTAATGAGTCTGATGATTAATCAGTTATTAAGTTCCATCAATCACCTCATCTCTAGCTCTAACCTCTCCATTTAATTTATGACTTATTGTTAAGAATCCAGAGTTAACATTTCTGATTATTCTTGCTTTAAAGGCTTGGCTTACGTATCTGTTATCACAGAGAGCAGGCTGCTTAGGCTTCTCAGGTGGAGTCCACTCACATTGGATGTAGTGAAAGCTCCATGAATTCTTTGCAGGAGTGATTTATGACACTTAACAAAATTAATGTGATCGTTTGTCATACTCCAACAGCAGTCCTGAACCTTTATAGATGTTATTCTACTAATATCTCAATGCCATTAAGTGATATATCTCGTGACCATGTTTATTGATTTTCCACATATCCTGCAGCAGATAATTTTCTGTTGGATATCCGTAGTCCAAGCTGTTTGTTGTTATGCTTATCAATTAACACAATTAATCTATCTTTCTTGAGACTGTACTTATTTTTCATGAAATCATGTCCCTGCTCGAGGCATGTCTGAATGTTTGTGGCTTGGCAGTATCATACTTTATAATTGTCATACTTAATTTATAACAAATTTATTTTCAAAAAAAACGTATTGGAGAATTCAGTATGTCTGTGAATGTTACTAACACTTATCAAAGTAATTTTTAACTCCTTTTTTAAAGTTAATAACAGTTTGAAGACAACAAAGCTTTACGATAACTGTAAATTGCAGAACCAATGCACATGCCAACATTTGTGGTTCTAAGAATTTAAAAACAAGGGTGTTTATTTTGGGTTCAAATAGCTCAAAGTAAGAGTATATCATGTATAATTTTGTATGTGTATATTTTGTTTAAAAAATATTATATGAAAGGAAAAATTGACTTTTAATTTTTTGTTAGTTACACATTTGATGAAGCATAATTTTGTTACTTACACATTTGATGAAGCATAATTTTGTTACTTACACATTTGATGAAGCATAATTTTGTTACTTACACATTTGATGAAGCATGGTTTTGTTACTTACACATTTGATGAAGCATGGTTTTGTTACTTACATGTTTGATGAAGCATGGTTTTGTTACTTACACATTTGATGAAGCATGGTTTTGTTACTTACACATTTGATGAAGCATGGTTTTGTTACTTACACATTTGACACCAAATAAAAATTAAGTTTAAAAATGGTTATTATAAAAATTATCAGAACTATGAACATTTTACATGAAAACTCAGGCTGTATAATACTGGGCCTTGAGATCCCAGAGATTTTCAGCTATTAATGTATTTTCGACATATACAGTTTATTTTAACAATATTCCAACTGTCTCGTGATGCATAATTGTCACATGTACAGAAACGGTATTTTTTTTTTTACTGCCATGCATATTTGTTTCTAGAAAGGTTTATAAATTTGAACAGATGATCAACAAGTACCATGGGTTGCTGCAGGATTTGGATTTGTTTTAGGGATCCTTGCTGTTATTTGTGCGTACATTCTTCCTAAGACGCCATACATTAATGTAAGTGAAACACGCCTTTCATCTAATATTTTAACCCCCTTTTATAATAACAGTGTTGCGTATGATGTTTATAAATTATCCTGAATATAAAGGTTGGTGGTCAGTGTTCGTACTTAAATAAATAACAAATCCTCAATTGTCATGGAAACTACAACTGCTTCTTATTTTTTAGCTCTTAATATTGTAAGTGTATTATATTTTGTGAAGGTTTCTTTTTGGAGGTGGTGTTCTTCAGAAGTACATCCATTTTACATACCAATCACCCAAAAAGTAAAAGTATATTTCCTACTAGGAATTTATCTTGTGATTAGTAAAAATTAATCTGTAAACAAAAAAAAACCTTTTTTAAGACTGTCCTAGTGGTTAGTAATTAAAAATGTTTGCCACAAACTAATCTATTTTAGTTATGTGTGTCTGTGTGTATTTCTCAATTCAGATAATAGGCAACAACAAAACTGTAGCCAATGATGAAAAATGAAATGAACTATTAATTTTTTTTCAGAATGTTTTCTTGCAAGTCTTTATAATAATTTTGGCTGGAGTGATGGGTTTTTATACTGGAAAGCTGCACAGGTATATTTCTTTATAACTATATGTAAGCATTTTTAATGGTTTGATTAAATTTTTCAAAGTGAAATGGAGGGTTAATCACATTATAAGATTAATGTTCTTGGTGCTACTTATTCCATCATTGATCATGTTCATTCAAGATTAATGTTCTCGGTACTACTACTTCTTCCATCATTGATCATGTTCATTCAAGATTAATGTTCTCGGTACTACTACTTCTTCCATCATTGATCATGTTCATTCAAGATTAATGTTCTCGGTACTACTTCTTCCATCATTGATCATGTTCATTCAAGATTAATGTTCTCAGTACTACTTCTTCCATCATTGATCATGTTCATTCAAGATTAATGTTCTTGGTACTACTTCTTCCATCATTGATCATGTTCATTCAAGATTAATGTTCTTGGTACTACTTCTTCCATCATTGATCATGTTCATTCAAGATTAATGTTCTTGGTACTACTTCTTCCATCATTGATCATGTTCATTCAAGATTAAAACTGATGGTTACACCACAGTTTCTATTGTAATTAGCTTCTGTTAAGGATGGCAAGGTCAGTCTTAGACCATGTATTTTAATATGCTTTCCACAGACTCTTTACTGTATGTAGAACTGGCTTTCAATATTTAAGCAAAACAAGTGCACAGAATTCCACAGGTTTGCAGTTAAGTGGCTTTGTAGTATTAAACTGGTTCCTTAGATTTGTAGTTAAGTGGTTTTGTAGTATGAAACTGGTTCCATAGATTTGTAGTTAAGTGGCTTTGTAGTATGAAACTGGTTCCATAGATTTGTAGTTAAGTGGCTTTGTAGTATGAAACTGGTTCCATAGGTTTGTAGTTAAGTGGCTTTGTGGCATAAAACTGGTTCCATAGGTTTGTAGTTAAGTGGTTTTGTAGTATTAAACTGGTTCCTTAGGTTTGTAGTTAAGTGGTTTTGTAGTATGAAACTGGTTCCTTAGGTTTGTAGTTAAGTGGCTTTGTAGTATGAAACTGGTTCCTAAGGTTTGTAGTTAAGTGGCTTTGTAGTATGAAACTGGTTCCTAAGGTTTGTAGTTAAGTGGTTTTGTAGTATGAAACTGGTTCCTTAGGTTTGTAGTTAAGTGTTTTTGTAGTATGAAACAGGTTCCATAGGTTTGTAGTTAAGTGGCTTTGTGGCATAAAACTGGTTCCATAGGTTTGTAGTTAAGTGGCTTTGTGGCATAAAACTGGTTCCATAGGTTTGTAGTTAAGTGGTTTTGTAGTATGAAACTGGTTCCTTAGGTTTGTAGTTAAGTGGTTTTGTAGTATGAAACTGGTTCCTTAGGTTTGTAGTTAAGTGGTTTTGTAGTATGAAACTGGTTCCTTAGGTTTGTAGTTAAGTGGTTTTGTAGTGTGAAACTGGTTTAATTTTCTGTGGTTAATAGAGAAGGTGTTTTGGACACAGACTTAACACTTAATGTTGATGTAACCCTAGTCACATGCTATGTTAGTTTATTCTCACAGTTCAAAACAGTTACTACTGCTTATCTTCCTTTTCTCTGCACTTTGTAAAGTTTAAATTTTCTGTTATAAGAAAATCTGTGATGAAAATAAAACCAAACAAACAAAAACTTTTTACAACTTTTCTTATGGTGGAAAGTCTATAATCTCTTGTTAGCATTTTTAGAATTTACTGGAATTTTCTCGTCACTTCTAGTATTGTTTCTTTATAAACTCCGTGCGAATTACCTTGTTCAACGTTGATTCAGGAATTTGCAAAATGTTAGGAATAATTTTCTGGAGGAGGGATTTCATGAATGAATAATCTATAAACTTTGCATTGGTAGCAGTAGTTGTGGTTTTGGTGGGATTTTGTTTAAGTGGTTTTCCACCATGTTATGGAAGTACTGATTTTCGTATATTGATGCCGTTTACTATTGTATAGATCAGTGGACTACCATGAGATATACACACCATGCTGCCATTTCTTTTCTGTAACTTTTCCGTGCACCAGAGATTGAGAATGCTGGTATGGATAGTTGTCTTTGAAATTAGTTTTGTGGGTCATGTTTAGTTCGTTGGAATGAGCTGTGGCTTGTACCTCCAGCCATAAAAATACCCATGGTGGCATTGCACTATTGGATGGTTGGAGATTTTCTATGAACCACATATATAGATTCTCAAACTATTGATTATTGCACCATTGCTCTTGTCTGCTGTGAAATAATGTGTAAACCATTTATAATGTGTTATTAATCCTCAAAAATGATTTTTTTTGTAAGATAGTAGATTAAATAAACCACCGTCTCAGTAATTATAAACATAATTATTAATATATATGATAGTTAAAGCTCTAAATGAAATTCATATGTTTTTGCTGATTAAAAAATTATTACATTGAAAATTTATAAAAGGTATCTCAAGTTTAATTGTTTTATTACATTGTTTAAGCAGTGTTAGTTAAGATATAATGCGTCACAGTGTATTAGTTGTTTTTTATTTTACAAACAAAATATATTATTTGTCAAACAAATATTATAGTTTTAACATTCATTCACTTTTACATCTCTATTTTACAGATACTCTCTACAGAAAAGCAGGAAAGGGTTTTTGGAGCCTCCTATAGATTTGTTTGGTGGTGAGTAACAATAAATACAACAATACGAACATCTAACATAGATCACTTAGATTTGCCCAGTGGTGCATAGCAATGACTATAATAAAACATTTAATGTAGATCTCAATATATTTGTTTGGTGGTGAGTAACAATAAATACAACAATACGAACATCTAATATAGATCACTTAGATTTGCCCAGTGGTGCATAGCAATGACTATAATAAAACATTTAATGTAGATCTCAATATATTTGTTTGGTGGTGAGTAACAATAAATACAACAATACAAACATCTAACGTAGATCACTTAGATTTGCCCGGTGGTGTATAGCAATGACTATAATAAAACATTTAATGTGGATCTCAATAGATTTGTTTGGTGGTGAGTAACAATAAATACAACAATACGAACATCTAACATAGATCACTTAGATTTGTTTGGTGGTGAGTAATAATGATTACAAAAATTCCCATGGGGTATAGTGAGTTTGCTTCAGTGGTAAAAATATCAACAACACATTAGCTCTTTAGAGATGAGCTTATATCAGTATACATACCTGATAAAACTGTACAGCAAGATTGGCTCATTATATTGATCTAATAGGGTGTAAAGGTAGCAGCAGTTGAATCGTGGGAAAGTTTGAGAGGAAAATAATTCAACCTAAAGTTTTGAGAAGTTAATATACTATGGTGGCAAGTGTTTCAGTTTTTTCAAAGATTATAGTCCAATAGTTAAAAACAATTGAAGTTTGTGATAAGTAATCAGTTAACAGTTGTATGTATTTATCGTGTATAAGTTGTTTTTTCTTCTGTAACAAATGAAAGTGTAAAGAACTGGGTGTTAATGATTGGAGGTATCAGAAACATCCTGAGATCAAATATTTCATTATGTGTAGTTTAAAACTTTTGAAGAACCTTTTTCCAATAATTATAAAATTAAAGTGAATTGTTAAAAAAATCATTAAATAAAAAAAATATTCAAGGCCAATATTTTATCGCTTATATTATTCATAGTATGTATAGGTGTAGTGTTGATTCATCAGTTTTAGTTATTGGATCAGCGTTTATTCATCAGTGTATTTATGGGGATATCGTTGATTCATCAGAGTGTTTGTGGGGATATCGTTGATTCATCAGAATATTTATGGGGATATTGTTGATTCATCAGTGTATTTATGGGGATATCATTGATTCATCAGTGTATTTATGGGGATATCATTGATTCATCAGTGTATTTATGGGGATATCGTTGATTCATCAGTGTATTTATGGAGATATCGTTGATTCATCAGTGTATTTATGGGGATATCGTTGATTCAACAGTGTATTTATGGGGATATCCTTGATTCATCAGAATGTTTATGGGGATATCGTTGATTCATCAGTGTATTTATGGGAATATCGTTTATTTGTCGGAGTATTTATATCGTTGATTCATCAGTGTATTTATGTGGATATTGTTTATTTGTCAGAGTATTTATATCGTTGATTAATCAGTGTATTTATGGGGATATTGTTTATTTGTCAGAGTATTTATATTGTTGATTCATCAGTGTATTTATGGGGATATTGTTGATTCATCAGTGTATTTATGGGGATATTGTTTATTTGTCAGAGTATTTATATTGTTGATTCATCAGTGTATTTATGGGGATATTGTTGATTCATCAGTGTATTTATGGGGATATTGTTTATTTGTCAGAGTATTTATATCGTTGATTCATCAGTGTATTTATGGGGATATCGTTGATTCATCAGTGTATTTATGGGGATATCATTGATTCATCAGTGTATTTATATTGTCTGAATATTAATTCTACACAAAGATTATCTATGTTACAGTACAACTAGATTTTTTATTTTCCTTTTTAAATTTTGTTCTGTTTCATTATAGTGTATAGTTTTTGACTTATTACACTGTAGAAATATTTACTTTTATATTTTCCATGTTCCTTTTGGTGAAAGATTTAACTAATGATTCACTGTAAGTGGTTTCAATACTAAATATGCTCTGAATGATTTCTGCTGTTAACGGACGGCTTTCTTAGTTTGCGACATTTAAAACAAACACAAAGTAAGATCTTGTTAGCCAAACACCAGTCAGATGAGTTGATGTAAATCAAAAGTCAGCATTAAAATTAAATATTTCAATTTATTATAACTCGTCTTTCCAAACAGCAACGAGAGTTTGGGAGTATGTAGTTTCTGCCGATGTTTAAAGATTATATTTGAATGTTGAAAATCAAAATACCTTTATTTTAATAACCTTTTTAATAACCTGGATTTTAATAACCTTTGCCATTTAAAGAATGGTTAATAAAGATGACTGACATTTGAAGGTTGGGTGTTAAAGATGGCCTTTTCATTTTAGGTTTTGTATTATATCCCTTGTGTTATAGTACTAGTATTTTTATAAAATTGAAGTAATAGCTGAACTAAGAGAGAAAAAAGGATCAATATTTTGTTACTTGAAGAAATTTTAGGACCACAGTAAATTAAGATAAGTTAAATACTTATATTTTTTTCAGAAGATTCAACAGACAGTCTCTTTACACAAAGTAGCAACAGTTCAAGTCGTCAGGAAGTAAATAAAAGAAATTCAGCTAGACAGCGTCATTCAGTAAAGACATGAAGAGAAGGGAAAATGTCTCTTACAAAAATTATTATTCTAGTCTTTTTTATATATATATATATATATCTTTGGTGTATGACTAGAACTATTGTCATGTATATCTGTTTATTAGGACTAGTAAGTTTAATTTTACATATTCCATATTATCATAAAATTTAGGGGAAATTCAAATGTGGATTTTATTTTCTACACAGAATTTTAATGATCTAATTAAATAATTTGTAAATAAACTGATTTATAAAACAACAGCCTGTTGTATTTAATGGAAGTTAATTAAATAAATTAGAAGTGGATTTTGGATATATCTCTTTACAGATAAATTGTAATGTGGCTAAAAAGTTGTAATAATGTAATTTTTGACTTTTTCAATCTTTTTTCAAGACAAAACTGTCGTGGTGGATAAATTAGAAAAGTGGTCTCACCCATTTAAACTTGACAGTCATATAATGATTTATGATCCCAAAGATAGTGCCTGGTACAAGGTACTTTTGGGGTAAAACTTCTTACAATTAAAGGCAGTAAACACTTCACATTGCTGAGTAGTGACTATTTCATCAGTAGAGTATTTGGGTGTAGTTAAGTTTGCTATATTCTGAATGGATGTAACTTATAATGATAATTATATTATTCTGCCTGGAGAAGCCATGCATCACCTTGAGTCAGATTGTTTTTTTGTTTTTAAACAAAAGTTATTTTATTTCTGTTAAATGTATGTTATGTGCTAGACTTGGGCTCTCCTTCAGGACCCCATATTTATATAATGAATACATTAGGTGTCTATATTGACACTTACTGCCCGACCTAATAAGTCTGGTGATTTTTCCCGAGAAACTTCACTGAATGTCTTGGATGGTCTATTTTGAAAAAATTAATGCACTCTGAGAGACATAACACCTCGGTTCTGTTTTTCTAATTTTTGAAACATGAGGTAATTAACAGGGACAGGCAATAGTATTTGTATTGTTTTACTAGTAGTAAAATTTTTGAACTGTCAGAAGAATGTTTTCATTAATCAATGGAACAGTGTGGCCAAAGAGGTTAGTGCTTCGGTCTTGTAATCGAAATGTTACACATGCTTGCCTGCATCTAGTCATGTCCTTGAGCAAGATGCTGTTACCCGAAATTTGCTTAGGTTTACCCATATGTACAATGGACATCAGCCAATAAGTGGGGGTGGTGGTAACCTAAAATGAATTGACCACCTTATCCAAGGAGAATTTTAAAACATTCACAAACGTTTGTTGTGCTTCTGAACACTAGTTATTCACTTGTCCATGTGTCAAATGGCTTTCAATAACATTGGAGTTTAAGGCATAAATTATAGAAAATAGTGAAGATACTAAAATTTGGTCTTTGGCTCTGATTATAAAATACACAAGACATTAGTTTCTTTAGCATGTGCTTTTCGATATTTATTCGTCAAGTCAAATTCGTTAATCGTACATTTGTAAGTTCACTCTTTTACATATGATAATCAAAAACTAAGTTTTATTCTGAGAGCATTGTACAATACTTATTCAATAAATGTTGTGTTTGTAATTTTTAATAGTAAAACCTTGACTATTATTATGGTTCACTGTATAAAGCAAGAAATACAGTATGGCTTGAGGTGGGAGGCCCAGAAAAATTTTAGACTCGTATCCATGATGTAATGACGAGTCAACCCCACAAAAGATGTACTAAACTACAGTCCTACTATTGTATATAGAAGCACATAAAAAAAGATTAAAGCTTATGGATCAAGTCATGATTATTATAGTGTGTGTGTGTGTGGGTAGGGGGAATATGCATTGTTTTCTAAAGGGTAAAAAAAAGGGGGGGTAGTTAAAGTTTAATACACATACAGAAGTATTTT
>NW_013667541.1:131644-134280 GCF_000517525.1 Limulus polyphemus
ATAAATTTATGTACAAACTTTCAAAGCCACAATGGATGGAGAAATTACAACATTCACTCAGTTTTAATGTTCTCTCTCTCTCTCTACAATGCAGAGCATGCACTAATGTAGGTTATGTATATATATATATATATATACATACACTTATATTCAAGACACTGATCACTTTTGCCAATCCTGTAAGTAAGTAATGATCTGTGGCTGGAGTAACATAACCAAAGTACGTACATTTCTTAATATTAAATACTTTGTTGAAAATTTAAAAACTAACAGACAAAAATATTTTGTTGAGGAAATCTTATCTAATGTTGGATAATCTTGAAAAGTGCCATCTCATCTACTCAATGTTCACTGTCGTATAATGATTCAGTTCCCAAGTTATAAGGCAAGACAGCCTAAAACAGCTGGTACTAGCATTCAGAAATTACTATTCTGATGGAGTAGTGATAAGTTGACTAAAAAAACACTCACTCAATTAAAACAGACAAGTTTTGTAAAGAGAATATTTACATTAAGTGTTTGAAACCACCAAAAAATGCTCGAGTTACTCTAGCAAACAATTGTAGTGTTAATAAAATGATCGTACAGGTTTTAGTGCATCAAGATATCAAACTATGTGAAAATGGTTAGTTAGTAATAAAAACAACATTTATTAGGTAAGAAAGAAAAGAATATACGTCTTACCCAGTAATCTAAAATTAACAGAGATAAGCTTGGTGGATCTACTCTTGCCATTAAAGTTATATAATTACCAACGTGCGGTGAATAAGATTCACAGAAATCAGAGTTGATTGATAATAAATGTTACAAAAAATGCCTAGCAGTGAGCATGGAGGTATTGTTGCATATTTTACACTGCACTGTGTATATTGTTGGGGGTGAAACAGCAGTGAGCATGGAGGTATTGTTGCATATTTTACACTGCACTGTGTATATTGTTGGGGGTGAAACAGCAGCAGAACAACCTCTGAAATTATAAAATCTTACTACAACCCACATTTTTTTTTTTTGGCATGTAGAATGGTTTCTTTACCTTGTGAGTACTCTAGAAAATACTGAAGTCTACTCAAGATCAAATTTGTTGGACTTCATATTTTTTTTGTAATTTGTATTCACTCACTAATTTTTCTGACTAGATTTATAACTGCACAAAATATAAACGTGCCTTTTGTATTCCCTCTTTTAAACGCTCCCACCCACAGTGGGTCAATGATAAGTCCGAAGGCTTATAACATTAAAAACCAGGTTTCGATCCTCTTTTAAACCTGCAACTTTATATTTCATCCATTAGCCCACTAAGCTTAAATCTTAGATATTAATGATGGCTTATCTTGTAGTTCCTAATTAAAAGGTATACTTATATCATTGGTAAGTACAACTTAAAATGATGTATTGAAGCAATAAAAAAAAAAACATTGCTACCCCAAGTATTTTTAGTTTTTATTAGAGTATTATTTTAAATGTGGTGACCAGTTTTAATAACTACCCCATAGAAAAAAAACAGTAGTCCTGAAATGTGTATATACACACAATAAAATGGGTGTAGTATAGTTCAAAATTCACACCCTTTATTCCTAACCTGTTAAGAAAGAGTAAAGAACTTTTAATCTAATAATGTTGAGAAGAGAAGTGATTCAAATACGTAAATAAAATATGGCCATAATAACATCGTTTTACTTTACTTAAGGTTAAGTAGACAACCTCAATAACACCTATCCTAACTTTAGTTAACTTCGCTAAGATCTACCCTCAGTTTAAATACTGTCTTTTAGAATCTATTTTATTTTTAAGGTGGACAGAGTGAATGATATCCTTAGGCTCTACACTAAGATAACCTTTAGGCTTAACAAGTACAAGTAATATTAATTTAGTAGTTATTGCTTTGAATATATCTTACAGTAGCATTGTTTTCAAGCTAGCAATATTGTTCCTGTAATTGTATCCACAATCGTGGAAAGTTTACGAAATAAATAATTTGGATAAAATATTTATGAAATTTTTACAACTCAGAAAACATTACAATAGGTTTACTGTATTGATAAAAATTAATCCAAGAAAAATATAACACTTCCGTGGTTTTGAAAGAGTACCACACGAGATTCCAGTCTGATCTGTGGTTCTGAAGAGATCTGCTCATAACGGTCTTCCATATTATTCACTAAGTAATCTGTTCTTTTTAGACAACTTCATTAACTTGCTGTAATCAATTTATAAACGAGCAAAATGGATGGACTTAAACAGTTTGAACCGGTTTTGAGTCATCTTCCACAAAAATTTCGACCCAAAGAGGTTCCCATTCTATGTAAACGCTCCGGTTCTGAACTGCTGTGTCGTTTATGTAAAGAAACCTACCAAGGACAAAGAAAAAAAAAATTTAAACATGTATACATAGATGTCATGTTAAAGAGAGACAACTAAGATAGAATTTAATAAGTACTAGTTGAGTGATAAATCTTTAGTTTGGGTTTGACAAAAATATTTTTTAAGTAGCAGACAATGAATAAATATTATTATAATAGCATTTGTAACTATCAAAACATTTTAATTAGCCATCTTGTGACGATCATGTTGATGATGGTTGTAAATATATTAGGTCGTCAAGAAATTAGTGTCGCGTTTTGGAACACTTTCATTAA
>NW_013667541.1:135231-151783 GCF_000517525.1 Limulus polyphemus
GTTTTGATATACAAGTTGTTCGGGTTTTTTCGTCTAAAAAATGCGACGTTAATTTCTTGACGACCTAATATTTGCCTCAATTTTGTTTTTAATTCAAGTTTAACTAAATATTTTTTTTTACATGCTAAGGAATTAAATGAAAATTTCAAAGGTAACTAGTTATAACTATCAATTATGGATGAATCACTTTAGAAAATTAATACCGAACTTGTAATTATTATAACTAGGGTACTTACACTTTCCTGTAGTTGTTTGATAATGTATACAACACCTGGTCTGTCACTAGGAGAGTGGGACCAACATTCTAGGATTAAACTCTAGGGGGAAAAAAATGGCGTTCGGTAAGTAAACAAACTGATATTCAGTGAACTTAAGTTATCAATAGTGCCACATTTATACTTTTTATTAGTGCAGAAAGGGTAAAATTATACAAGTAATAGCATCAATAATTATTCAGTAAATAACCGTTTTATGTAAATATTTTACTTTTAGAGAATACGAGAGTTAATGTAACAAGTTACAACAATTTAAGTAAAATCAGTTTCTACAAAACGGTTACTTCTGCAATAAAGCTTTTACTTTAATCCAGTTTATGGAAACAAATTAGTAATAAGGGTTCTAAAGGTGACTTACCTTTAATCCACTCGTACATTTTAGGTTACTAAGACACTGGCGCCTCCCACTGGCAACTAACCAAATAACAGAATGGGGACTTAAGTGACTAAATGGGAATTCTTCAGCAAACAGCTCGTACAATATGGACCTACAAGAGTAGGAGAGAAGTAAAAGTTACATATTTTACTGATAAATACACACACACAGCCATTAAAATCTTCACAATCTTAGCTGATTTTTTCCCCAAAATTTCATTAAAAGATTTGAAAAACAAATGTCATTTCAAAAAACGCACCCAAATGCAAATATATCTGCTTCCTGTGTGTAAGGCATGGTGGAGTAGACCTTGGGAGGCTCGATCTGTAGGTTTTGCAGTATTTCGGGACTGAAGTAAGCAAGGTGACCTCGTGGAACACAGCCATACTCTGCTCTGAAAGTATTAAGTACTCGTTATTTAAAGTGGCTAACTTTCGAGTAAAAGCAAACAAATTAAATAGTAAATTTACTGATGATAAATAAGGACAAGTTAAAGCTGTTGTTCTGGGATAATTTTTATTTAAACGTTTGCTAGAGGGAGTTTTGGTATAATGCTGAGAAGTTTCCTACACGTCTCATTGACACATGTGTTTACCAAATCCAGGATATTGCCTGGGCTGTCGAATTACTGGCCTGGTCCAAAAAAATGTGTCTTCAATTAAACAATATTATTGTAGAAATTCAGAAAATCATCTCTCTCTAAACTTGTTTTAGAAGTTCTGGGATGTTGTTTGTGTAGTTTCTGTTTTTAATTCACAGTTTTTTGGCTACCCTTACCTGTCCAGTTGAGAGTCGGACATTCCTTGGTCCATGAGACACAGCTTGACCCTACTTTCAAGAATCACGTTTCTGGAATTTAGTTTTTTGTGAATAATTCCTTTTGCATGAAGATAGCCCATTCCCTAAATGACAAAAACATTGATGAGTTTTTTCTCATTCCATGAACGATGATTAAATTTACATTTTACTGTAGTCCAAGCGAAAAACAACAACAACAAAACGTCGTAATTCGATGTAAATAACCTTCTAGCCAATAGTCTTGTACTTACAGCATTTTTGACATTAGTTTTGAAGTGGGTGGCGAGATAATTATTATAATAATTGTGTCTTTATTTTTTACGATTATTTTGTTATCGATAAATACATTAATAATAGTAAACCCCACTTTTAATCCATAAGCAAAAATGAAACTTAATGTTTTGGTGAAGTGTCAAAAGGAACAACTAACCTGGGCAATTTGTCGAGCAATGCTGATTTTAGTGAAAAACGATAACCGATGATGTTTTATGTGAATGTGTTCGAACAACAACGGTCCTTTCCGCATGCTGAAAAAAAAAAATATATTTACTTTAAACAAACACTAATACAAGAATCATTAATAGTAATCATTTAAGTATACTTCATGTTAGAATTGAAAAGCCTAAAAAAATATTTTTTTTTCAAAATTGTTTTCCTCAATTTACACAAAATTATTTTCAGCTCATTTTTTGAACATTTTCATCTTTACAGCCACCAAGCGGAAAGCCCCCTAGTAGCACAGTGGTATGCTTGCGGACTTACAACGCTAGAAAATGGGTTTCGATACCTGTGGTGGGCAGAGCACAGACAGCCCATTGAGAATCTTTGTGCTTAACTTAAAACAAACAAACCAAGCAGAAAAAATGTAAGCTAAAGCCAGTAAGTACAAATCTGTATTATGGGATAAAGGAGATCACACTTCTAAGCCTCGTTTGTTTCCTAATACATTATTCATATTTGTTTAAACGAAATTATTGATTACTTATTAAATCCTACACAGAAGCTACACTGTTTGAGTTTAAGGATTGACAAAACCCATTGTAACGAACCTTATCTAATATCTCTTTTACACTGAAAATTCATACCAAGTTTTTAAAATTTTAATTATCAATGAAAACAAAATTAAAAGTACTGGCATAAGCAACATTATTAACCTTGTAATAACAGCAAGCTGAGGGGGTTCTATACAGGCTCCCATAAAAAGAACTACGTTTTCGTGACGTATCATGCTGAGCTGCCTTACGTCATCTAAAAACTGGCGAAACTCCGCTTCTTTTTGTTGTCTAACTGTGTAGATCAACACTTCACCGTGCCAGCGTCCTCTGGAATTTATAAAAAAAATATATATATTTTTACGATATACTTATACGAAAACTATACAGATCACATAATCAAATATTTGCTGAATATGTAAGCAAAAAGAAAATATTTATATAAACCAACAGCAAATAATATACAAGTATCAATTTTGCACGTGACGACAATATATTTCTAAAAATATATATATAATTTTACTAAATATATTTCAAGTTAATATATAATTTTTTGTATATAATATGTGCTTATATAGTATTTTGTTGTTATTTTAATGGAAAGATACTTATTTCGCCAACTTCGGCTTTATAGTTCGAAAACCATTGTCTTTTTTCAACGTACCTGAAGATGTCGCCCTGACGACCGTGCCTTAGTCGCTCGTCAAACTTAAGATCATCAAATGGTATACACCATTCTCCTAGTGTCTCCTTTAAATCCAAACTCTGTGCACTGTTTAAGAGAGAGAAAATAATCAGTAAATAAAAATGTTACATTTCTTATTTTATAATAATAATAATAATATTTGAAAAGTTAAATTTTTGCGCTTAACGACAAACAAACAAATGCAAATATATAAACCACAAATTTTGAGGACTTAGATAACTCTATTCTACTGGATTTAAAAATGGAATCCACAGAGTCCATATATTTTTTTTAAGAAACTATAATTTTAAACAACAGTCCATTAAAGCTAACTTCATTCTATACAAAATAATTGTTGAAAGTTACATTTTAATGATCGTGCTTTAAAAAGAAACTTGCTCAAATATTTGAATTTACCTTGTAAACTTGACAGCGTAATTTCCGTTACAAAATGACAAGCGCTTTTTACACATTCAAATTAATTCAACAAAATCAAACATATTTAATGTTTTAATCATTTTGTTGAGAATTAAAAAAAACACCTTAATAATACCGTATTTGTAGCTAACAGCTAAATATATTAATAAAAAACTGATACGTTCAAATTTAAATAAATAAAAAATACGAGTCCCAAAAACCCAAGAGAAAAATTAACACTTACTGGGAAGGAAACTCATCTTGATCTTCACAGTCTCCAATACCAGACTCAGAGTCATCGTCAACAAAATCTTCTGCAAAGAATATGAATAAAAATAATCAATAATAGCTCGCCATGCAAAAGCTTCATGAAACTTTTGTATAAGAGTAAGCTATGTAATTATTTAAAGTGCATTATTTTACAATCTTCACGTTTTGCCAAGATAACAATAAAGACTAAAAAATATAAAAACAAAAATTATTTCTGTGTGATCACGATTTCATTTTTAATATATAATATACTTGTCACAAGACATTAGTATTAAGCCTAATATCATATGACAAGTGTAATTAAATATAATCATGCTTCACCAGCTCGGAAAAGGCGTTCACATAATAACCATTGTTGTTTTAATATAGATTATTGTTTCAAGCACATAGTCGTATTTTCCAGCTGTTATCTGAGCTGTTATCTATCACAGAAAAGTACACGTGAAATTTTAAAAAATCCTTAAATAATATTTTATAATGGTGATAAATATACGCAATTATACCCATTAGGTCAAATTTGTACTATTATTTTCTCTGGTCGATTTAAAAAAAATTATAAGTCTCATATTCCTGACGCAGAAAAAAGCATCTTTTATCGGTCATGTATCTAACCTTTAAGTAGGATTTATTTTTAGCAAATTTTCACAAATAAATTAGACTTCAGCTTAAAGTCTTATCTGTACAATTACTGGAATACTTAAACAAATTTCACTAAAGCCTCGACACGAGTGATGAAAATTCGATAAATGCATTTGTTTATACAACTTGTGAAGTTTTGCAATTCCTCGAAAAAAATAAGGAACATAATTTGATGATAATTAAGCATAATATCACAACAATAACAGCAACATAGAAATTTTTCAAAATGACAAAATTATTGCCGCTTTTCTCGCCCAGAATATTTTGTAACCTATCAAAACGTCACTGCTTGGATTCGCGACATCTACTGTTGACGAACAGAATGTTAGCGACAAACGAACAGGTTAAATTAAAATGAAAACGGATTTTGAAACTAGGCTGGATGGACAAACTATACAGCCAAACAATTTTTTTTCTCTTCAGAAGGTTAAAGAAACAAACCATAGATAATAATTAGTTACTAATTGCATGTATTTCAACACTCACTTTTTTACAGAATAATAATAAATAGACGACAATCTTCTGGAGTGTTACATTCGATTTTTTGTATTATTTTAGTCTCTGCCAACAAAAATAAATTAAATATAAATAATTATAAAGAAGACTTTTTAATTAGAAATGTGCTCAAAGTTTCATATATGGGGAAATGTTACAAAAATATATTTTTTTTTATTCAAAGTAACGCCGACCATAAACTGGTAATCAATCTTTAACTATTCAATAATCTGAAATGTATTAAGAGTTGCAACCTTATTTAACAAATGAATAAAAACTGTTTCCGTTTTAGATATGCTTTTGAAATAATTAACTTACCTACTGAGCTAACGCAAATGTCATATGGTGGCCATGTTGCACAAAGTCTGTGTGATGGTGAGTTTTTGGTTTCCAAGCTTAATGTTCTTGCTTTAGTTAACCACTGTTTTGCACAACGTCCTTGTGCACTGATACATTGACTGCGATTAGAGTTCACACTTGAGTTTTTGTTTTCCGATTTTAAGAATGCAGGTGTTGCGCCACCAATAGACGGCGAACGCGAACTACTGCACGTCAAACCAACAGATCGAACATCACGGAAATTTTTGTCCAACCACAGTGGAATTCTGTCATTAACCCTAATACGATAATCGGATTCTGTGTCGGAAGGAGTCTGAGCAGCGGAAGAGGTGGACGACAAACAACTACTTGAAGACAGGCTACTGTTTGGCGAGATAAGAGATGCGTAATTGGTTGATTGACTTGAAGTGATAGGCAGACGAGTCCACCCACAAGTACAAGCTCTAGATGAGCACGTTAAACCAATAACGGCACTTTTAGACTTTTGAGAGTTTTTCAGGAACGCTTTTAACTTCTTCCGGGTTTGCTTATCGCTTACTTTGCATTGGTTTAATCCATATTTTGCTTTCGCGTGTTTATCAGCAGCATTTGCTTTGCTCATGTCACGATTCCTACGTCGCTGAGCGAGCCAGTGAACTACTTTCAGCAGACCTGATAAGGCAAGAGAACTATTATTTTTCCCGCTTAAAGATGCTGATTTTACATCCGTGTTAGACATATCACTGAATGATGAACGCGGCAGATTATTTTCTGTTGCAGTTGGAGATGAAAATGCACTTTTTTCTGAGTCCGAAAACCAGTTTACTTCCGTAGTTTCACCTACTGATAAAGAAAATAAAAAGTTTGTTTATTTTTTAGTTTGTTTGCAATTCAATATTAAGTAACACGTGACGTCATTTTCTAAATCTTATAAAACTCTTGGCAATATGAGCCTAGCTTTTTAAAATGAACATAGTTTTTGAGTATGTTACTTAAAGAAACATTCCATTTTTAGTTAATGGAACAATACCAAAACATTAAGAAGTTGGTTTCTTTAATTCACCAGAAGTGAGTGAAACTAATCACAACGCACAAGTGCTTTATATATATATATATATTACGGAAGTTTGAAAATTCAATAAGAAAAACTAAAGTAAGAAAATATTAGAATTACAGCCAATCTAGTTATTTATAGATTTTTCAAATTAAGTCTAAATCCGTTACGTGACCGTGCATGATAATATACACTTACACTGCACGTGTACACAGGAACCAAGCAAAATAATAGCTTTCGTGGAAAGCCGTAGCCTACAATATACTAGTAATAATGAAATCGTACGTCTCATTCCACGTAACTATAAGAAATAGGTTCTCTAACTATATAAATATTACAATTAAGTTTGTTTTGGATTCTACAAAAGAAAGTTAGAGAAATTACATCTATGCCTATCCTTACCTGTTGTTATGGGGTATTGAAAGCTGTTCCTGTAGTTAATTCTGTTACCGTGGCAACGAGATTCCATATTGCTTTCATTGTTCACACAAGAGTCGTGTGTAACGTTTCTACGAAAATAAATGTAAACTGATCAGTCAAAGGTCTGCTGCTGTACAGATTTCGGGTAAGTACCATAATCAGAAAGTTCAAAAACAGAATAACTCTAAAGTGTATTTTGAATTTTACACTAGTACCATTTAAATTTGCTACATAGTATGTTTTTAGATATGACATATGAAAGTACAGTAGAATTGTTTTTCGTGTCCTTTATTACATTCTGAACGAAAAGTGTAAAAAGGTTTTAATATCATCTACGAACGTGTGCAAAAGAAAAAAAAGGCAATAATTTAAAGTAGATTTTCCGAAGATTTAGACATCTTGTTAACGTTTAGTAAAGATGGTTTAACTTGTACTAGAAACTAGCTCAAACAAATCCATGTTATGATTCTTATAATGTAATTTCACCAACTAAAACTAAAACACCAACTAAACTGAAAGGTGTTCAACACTAGTCTATCCAAACTGCAAGATAATGTTTCTAGTAACAAATTTAGACTCAGAAACCAGTTATAAGGCAAGTAATTAAATGATTAAACTGACTTTCGGATTTGATTTTCATACCTCTAACAAACATTTGAAAAATTTAGTGTTAAAATATTAATATACATAAATATACTATTTTCTTTTAATATAAAAATGTTGCAATCAGACCTAAGCCTAAATTTAAATACTAAATGAAAAACGTATCTATATAAATAATACGCTTGTGTTTGTCTATCCGGAACTTTTCTCGCAAATTTTTCGATCAAACGCTACAAATGTCATATTGTTAGAAAGGCCTTTGTCTGAGGAGTCCGAATTGCACATTGGCTTTGCCATTCAGAATCGCCTTGCCTGATTTTTCCTTAGTCAAACTTTTTAATACAACGAATATGCTACACGATGGCACAATGTAGTTGTTATCACGTGACGACTGGCTTTTATTTCCACTTTAGTTTTTTTATTTGCAAAATATTACACATAAACAGCATTTAACGCGCGTGTAATTTCCTTAAAAAGTGAACATTACAATAAATACAATTTATCTGGGCTTTATCAACTTAATTAGGTCTAAAATACATATGCACAGTGCTTATCACTTTTTAAACATACATTCAAACGTTTCTGCAAATTCAGCTAAGTTTGTTTTCATTACAACTTTACATTTAATTTACTTTGTAATAATGTAGCTGCGGTTCGTTTCATGGACTGCTGTAAACACCTTTTAGATATTTTTTTTTCTTTACTACGGGTTTTATTCTTTGCGAGTGTTTTTTTGTCTCAACTCGTAAAACCATGTCATACACTGAATGCTCATAACTGTTTCATACTCTGTACACTATTATATATACCAATACTATACTATTAGTAGTTTTATTAAATAAAGTTACTAGGTGTAGTTTTATTAAATGAAATTATGTCGTCTACGTGATTTTGTTTGTCTGATCGCGCAAACTGTTTTTGAAATAGATCAGGATTTATCTATCTAACACAAAGCCTGCAAGAAAGCGTACCTTAAATGCGTGCGTGAAAATGATAGAATAAGGAAAATTCAAGTGAAGGGCATGAAAACTACCGAAAATGATACGCGAGTCGTGGCTAGTACAGTATATAATCAGCTAAAAAAATGAATTCCGTTGTATTTTATAATATTTTTTTTAAAGGGACTTGTATGTCACACATGCATTCATAACGGTGGTGGAGATTTCGAAGACTGATACAACAACGAATGTGTTAGAATTTATTACTGTACGACAGTGTATGGAACCAACACGAGAGTGATACACTAATAAAGCAGGGATGAAATTCTGCCTATACTGAGTACCGGGACATATTTTAGCTGCTTTTTCGGATGCGCGTGCATTCCATTTTTCTATCAGAAAACATTTATTCATTGACACTCAAATTGTTGTGTTTTTTTTTATGTTTACACGTATATTTTTTTTATTTTTCAAAAAACATGTCAACTTCATCCAGCTGAGTATCTTTTTTTTTTGAGAATTTCACTTTTGCACTAAAGTAACGTAACTTACGTTTTGATGACGCGGATAGTTTTTTTTAATGACCTTATACTTTGATAACATAAAATGTCAACGTACCCACAATCTTTACATCGAAAGGCTGTGAGATATACCATCTTCTGACAAGTCAAGCAGCGTCGAGGTGTGGACAAACTTCTGGATAACCTGTTGAACAGACAATATGGTATTGATATTTTATCTAGATATTTTTTAATTCATTCTGAAAAAATAATCAACCTCAAAATACTTAACCTCGTTTTATAACTTTTCAGTTTGCTATGTCAGTTATTCATTTATTTATGTTTATTTCTTTTTGTGGCATAAAAGGCTACAATTGTTTTAGATAAATAGTATATTTCCTTATAAAAACAAAAACTTCCAAAGTAAAATATATAAAGTTTAGTGTAAAATGTACGAGATTTTTAAATAGACACACAAAACGGAACCTTTCATGTTTTTTGAGCACCAACTGGATTTATCACAAGATTTGTGGTGAATATTGTGCTATGATGTCATCGCAAGTACGAAGTAATTAAAAACTGCAGCAGTAAGTATTATAACCAAACACTGAGTGATAAATAGTTTTCGCTTTGAATATGAAACAGAGAGAGAGAGAAAGGCAAAAAGGAACGGGAAGACAACTAAAATGGTTTCTTTCAGCACATAAAGAAATACTTTGATTAAACAGTACTGTAAAGTTGTTCTTTCAATGATAGGTTATTTTGAAATATCTGGTGAAAATAATTCAAATTCCAGTCCAAGTAAACGATAACAAATTTGTTTATTTGTTTCTTAACGTTTTCACGAACTTGGGCACCGTGGAACTTGTATATTGTTGCAACTTTTTGTAGGCCTAGATTTACATATGAAACTAATTACGCTACACTAACGTAAAAAATAAAACTTACTTATAAGTTGAACCACATCACTGCTGAAGTGAAAATACATTGACCAGATTAGTCTACCAACTAGAAAAAAAAAAAAAGAACTCTGTCTTTTCTTAACTATCTTCTTGGTACTTCGCCGTTTTCGTATATATAATAAATCATCGAACTTACTAGAAAACCAAATCTTTTAGAATTTTCTAGGCCTATCTTATTACACACTCTGATCTTAAAGTCATCATTACGATCCGCAGCTCCCTCTAGCTAACATCCAAAATTACACCTATAAAAATACAGTTTACAATAATAGTATACCGCTGTGTGAAATTCTGAAGATTTATTTTTAGTAAGTATCAATTAGTAACAGCCTATTTCAAAATGCATCAAATAGTTAGGGATTCGAGCCACAGAAAAGAGGAAGTAGAGACAGTTAGACCAAACTATACATAGAATCGCTGGTCTGTTTTTACTTGGTTAAACCTTTCCGAAAAATATATTCACAAGGTGAAAATATATCTTTACTATTCACAATAATCCACGCACGAGTTCCAGAAATACTGTTGCTAGGGGCAATACTGTGTAGATGACATTATTGTTGAAAAGTTAAGAATAGTAAAGGTTCTTCCACATTTAGAATTTACACGAAGAGCTTGGTTTGAGAAACCAGACACTCGGTACGGTTTCAAATAATAAATCCTAATTACCGTAATATTTTTAGCTGCTTGCCAATAACGATTAAAATGAGAATAGGGACCAGCTGCATTTTTTTCCTGCTCGCCATGGGAGAAATGGGGGGGGGGGGGTTCTAAAGCTCTGTTACTGATGAAATATGCTCGATTTCATCGGGAATTGGAAGACAGTTAAAACATATACGACATCAAATTCCACTTATATGAGGTATCACGTAGAGTTTGATAGATACTATTAATGGTACGTGTGTGTGTGTGTGTGTATTCATCTAGAATAACTTAGACTAGTCTTCACATGTAACCTTCGCCCTCAAACGTGTAAAGAAATATACTGAACTGAAAGATATATTCACACATGGTTCCAAAATTTTAACCTCGGTCCAAACTTTAATAGTTTGATTTTTTTTTTGCAATATCATTATTTATAATTTTGATTTGGTGCTGTTTAAATGTAGAGAAAGTTCTTGTTCATAAAAGTTACTTATACAGACATACACGCGCGCGCGAGAGAGAGAAAAATGGTGGATAGATTCTGTGAATTAAATAATGTCTGTTGGTGGTAATAAATGTTCCTCATAAGTGATTAAAAAAAAGAAAGAAAGACAGTGTTCGGATATTTCTGTGGCCATGCTGATGTATTGCAGCTGTAGTTTATGGACGATAAGACTTTGATATAATCTTGTTCTACGTCGACATTATTTTGCCACTTATCACTACAATGTTCTAAGACTATAATATAAAGTACAAACACTACTCAGTCAACATTTCCCAAAATAATTCTACTGGCATAAAGTTTAATTATTGCATAATGAAACTATCTATTATACGTCGAACTCACGCGGGCATGATATTTGAAAAGAGGGACACTGGTCATTAAATATTCTAGAAGCTTAGAGCAATGTAAATCATTGTTTTACGTCTAAAACAATACGCAGATCTGCGCTAAAACAGAAGAGTAAAGTAGTTTCGTAACAGAACACAAAACTCATTGTTACATAAACAAGCAAAAATAAATCTCAATCGTATCAACAGTCAATCTGTTACATGTTTGACAAGTATTTACTGAGGCGTATCACTATCAATATTTTTTATAAAGTGATTCTGTTGGTTCGTCGTAAAAAATCTAAGTATTCTTAACGTTTAGTTGTATCAACTTTATCACGTATCGCTGAAATAATACACTGAGAGGTAGAACAGTTTCAAATTATAGAATATTATTTGCCTACTTATTGTTTTTACCAGTGTTAAAAAAAAAGTTTTATTTTTATCAGTTCTTATAGTACTCATGAAGCAGATGAAATACCGACATTAAAGCTTACTGTTAACATTATCCATATAAATATAAAAAAAAAATTAATATACATATACAATAACGAAGCTTTCACAAGATACAAAAAATATGCATATCGTTATTCAATGTAACACGTATTATACACTAACCTGCACGCACTACACGAAGACAACGTCCTGCTCGACGTCAAAGCAAAGACCATACTAATACACTACTCTTCTAGTGCCAGTTGTGTACCTCCTCGCAGCCGACTCACGAACTGAGGAGACGTCGTCTGCAACGCGAATTATACAGCGCACACCTTGCAAAAACTTTTCCCCGCCCCTAGCCTTACCGCGTATCGCCATCGGCTGTGATTGATCATTCGTAAGTACGACAGATGGACGGTCGGAAAACAGGTAACAAGAAAGACCGCCAGATGACTCTTTGTTGTTGATTTGTACTAAGAAGTTCGTCTAACAGCTTGTCTTCTCTACGGTTATCCCCCCCCCTACCCCCTGGTATCAAGATATTTGGAACACTCGACATCTGCACAAAAATATCTTATCGTAAGTGAACTGATGTGCTTTGTGAAGGAGATAATTTCAACTATGATAATTTATTCATCAATACAAAAGTGCCAAAATTTTTCGACGACATTTTTATTTCGTGTTTAACTATCCTGTGTGTGAAATGTAACGATAACACCACACACCGTATCGAACAACAACTGTCTCTAAGATCTTTAAAAAAGTTAGTAATTTTACACCTTGGAAAGCTTGGAAATCTTGCCCCCTCACCAACTTGGAAATCTTCCCCCTCACCAACTTGGAAGTCTTACTCCTCACCAGCTTCGAAAATTGGTTGGAAATTTGTTTGATAATGTAAATTAGAGAGTGATATGAAATACACATTATTCGCTTTCTCGTTGGGATATTATAACTGGTAGAATTTTTCAGAGTCCTGTCTCTTGATTTTTTATTATTTTATAAATAATTCATGGTCTGTAGATTTATTAGCATCCTAATAAAGATGTGATATTTCTAACCAAGTGGTTAGTAAAGTCCGTGGAAAAAGGTGTTCTGGATATACAGAAACTTAAAGATGACGTGGGAAGGAAGCGTTGTGGAAAACAAATAAAGTATTGAGGATATTTATTGAGAAACGAAGAATCCCCATGGTGTCTCAAGCTGACCAAATTTTGTGATCTATTATAGAAACTTTTTGGTTTAAAAAACGATAACGTTTTATATAAAATTCTGTTTTGATGTAATTTAGAACACTGCTTTTATTGTTCTGTATTTATAGGAAGTTTTCTTCAAGACTGTCAACACCTTGGATATAGAACACGTATGAGAAATCAGCTTGATTTTTCCACTGATGGGATTGGTCAGTACTAGTGACTTGCTTTGATAACGTAGTTCTTATTAGGACTGCTGAGCGTGGAATCGGTTCCTTGAGGATGTCAGTTTCAGTTGAGTAATTTTACGAATTTAAATGTCTACAAGTGTGTGGATTGATTCTTGATTTGGGGGGGGGGGCTTGTGAGCTATTTCAGTGACCCTAGTTTCCTTCTGTTGCTTTGATTTGAAACCTCTGTTTCTGGTTACACGTGTACCAGTACATTGAAATATTTATTTTGAAGAGACTAGTTGCGAACACCGTGCGATGACGTAAATGTGTAAATATTACAACTTTATTGTTAACTGTTCTTGTAATTTACGTTATTTGTTGACTGGCCTGAACAATATATGTAGCAATTTTATATATAAATGTGACTTGTTTACTGATTACTATGCACTCTTTGAGCTTGCTCTTCTAAAATATTGTCCTGAAATCCTGTATTCACGGCACGAAGAACAACAGCAGCTGGCATGTTCTGCGCCTGGGCATATCACTCAAGCGTGCCAGGCGCGTGGCATAGGTACGCCCGTGCCACGTGGTCACGACCTTGGCGAAACATGCGGGGTGCTGATGACTTGTCCGCGTGTAGTCTGACGCGCTAGCGTTCAATAATAATTACTACTTGCGCCTAGAATAACAACTGACGTTTTGAGCATTTAAACCTATGCCTAAACTCATTTTGTTCATACAAAGATATAATTGAAATTAAAAAGTGTTTTACTGATAATTATCTTACAAGCACGAAGTATAGGACATCTTGAGAACGTTCGTTTTTATTTATTTGATTTTTATTTTTTTTTAAAGTCGATCGACAACCGCTTTGAAATATAGTACGTAACATATCAAAACAGAAATGAATAAAAACCGTATAACCCGAGTGCTTTCGAAAAGTGGACCTTTCTTCTTCAGGGGCAAAAGCGCTCGGGTTATAGGGTTTTTATTCATTTCTGTCAAGACTTCTTGAACCAACGTGTTTTTCTAACATCATGTATATATCATAACAATTATCTTAAAATTGAAATTTTAGTATAGAAAAAATCAACCAGCTTACTGAAAACTTTTTAAGCGCCAGGTATGGCAAAATAAATTCAGGCAATTTATTACCCTCGCCCCCGAACGGAGGGGGGGGGGGGTATTGCAATTGTGTGCGTGTGTCTAGCTGCCTGTGTTCCGCGTGCGTATCCCGAAAATAAATAGACCGATATACATAAAATTTGTACACAAGATGGGGAGCTAGCATGGGACAGTCCTCCCCAAATTTGTTTTGGATCTGGATTCTGGATCACTTTGAAACATTTCTTATAATTTGGGAGATAGGACATTTTCGCGGTTTTGGGTTAATAACTCTGTAAAGTGGGATCGGATTTGTACTAAATTTTATGGGCACATTAAAGTTGAGACTCCTTATCACACTACAGAAAATGATCCGAATCATTGTTCATTTTGGATCTGAGAAGGATTTCCTGAGATTTCGAAGGTGAAATTTGACGTTATCCAACATAAACGCATGCAATCTCGAAAAGGAGCGGCGGGACGAGAGCATGTAATCTCCCCGATTGCTCTTGTTTTCAGCTGCGTTTAAATCATGTTTACTTTAAATTTTAAAAGAAGTAAACTTTAACTTATGTATTTGATTCACATCGGAGCCTTCCAAGATTTTCAAGTGCTCGTGATAAATGTAATATTAATCCGTAAATTTATCAACATATTGTTCCAGCATTGCTTACACTATGTGCCGTAAAAAATTTCACGGTTGGAATAATTTATAGAACTTACTGGGCGCAACAATGTGTCAAGCTAGTAGGTTGTGCATATTGTTACACCCAGTAAGTTGTAGTGAGAAAAGTACAACAATGCACTGTACACAACCCGCTAGATACAACAATAAAATACGTAGCTATGACTACGGAGTTAACTGACACAACACATCGATACGGCTCACTGACATGTTAATGTGCACAACTAGTTCATACAAAATTAAATCAAGTTAATTTAACAATAACATACATTACTTATTTTCCCCACCAGTGTTGAGAGCCTACTTTCTGTGGCATTGTTAACAACTTATCTTTATATATATATGTCTTAATAACTTATTTTTTATAATGGTTTACGAGTAATACATCGTCCATTTGTTAGTGAACTCGGACTGTAAATCCGAGGATTTATGGTTTGCAACTCCTTGCTGCAAAAACGTACTTCGGCTTTGAGGCTGTTGGTACGATATGAGAATGACAGTCAAATCCAATTAGTTAGGGAGGTGTAGCCCAAAAGTTAGCGGTGTGTGCTTTTGAATAGTTGCCTTCCTTCTAGTCTTTCATCTCAAAATCAAGGACAATTATGCACAGGTTCTATAAGAAATAATAAACGTGAAGCTCTATCATTTGATTTAATACTTGTCACTGAGTTATGCCGGTTTCAAGGAATTCTACCCTTCATCAGCCCAGGATTTGCCCTTGTCCAGAGCTACTGGACTAGGGCAAATACATATAGGCAGATCCATTTGTGTAGTTTTGCGTGTGTGTTTTGTTATAGCAAAGCCACATTGGGCTATCTGCTGTGTCTACCGAGGGGAATCGAACCCCTGATTTTAGCGCTGTAAATCCGAAGACTTATCGCCATTCCACCGGGGGGGGGTGTAGTTTTGAGTGAAAATTCTGAAACAAACAAACAAACAAAAATAGCTTGCTTTCTGAGGAATTATCAACACTTCACTTTCTGCAGCAGTACTGATGTTATAGAACGGAGTTTCATGTATCGTGCCCTTGCAACTTCTTCCTCCATCAGGGATCGTGCTCATTCTGATTGTCGTGATGACGCACTATTGTCCGACACCACATTTTTCATGGTAATAAATTACTCTAAAATCATACATCTTGACAAATGTTCCACTGCAGTGGAGGTCGGCTTCCCAGATCACGTTTAAGCATACCAAAGGCATTGGAGCTGCCGCGGGGGGAATTATCAGTAATGAGGAATCAAATACTATATGCATATATAGATATATAGCTCTGATTTATTTCTGTGGCTAAAAGTTTGTGGTCTTTTGGTTTGCCAACTCCAAATCCTATTTTATTGTCTTGCTTATGGAATCTTGAGATATCCCAACTTCATCTAAATGGGTTTGTGGGTCAGAGGATTCTCTGCCGTAACTATAGCCTTCATTCTGCAGATGAAGGCTTTGCTCCAGATTTGCTGAGGTGTAATTTCGGAGCTCACTGCTCTCCTAAATGTTGTACTACTCGAGTTTTTTTTTTTCCGCTTCCGTTGAGAATATTAAAGATTCCTTTCAAAAATGACTATATTGTTATTCATGATGTTAGAAAAACACGTAGGTTCAAGAAGTCTTGATAGAAAGAAATAAAAACCCTATAACCGAGCGCTTTCGAAAGGTGAGCCTTAAAGAAGAAAGGTCCACCTTTTGAAAACGCTCGTGTTATAGGGTTTTTATTCATTTCTCTGTAAAACGTTATTTCATATATTTT
>NW_013667541.1:152122-157402 GCF_000517525.1 Limulus polyphemus
TTATCAAAAAATGTTATTTTTTTTTTAGAGGCACAGGAACAGCGAATTCGTTAGGAGCTACGTGATGATGTTACTTTATTCGCTACACATTAAAATAAATAATTTAAAATCAAACAAACCAGCTTACGAACATCTCGAGGCTTTTACTTTTACAGTATCTCAGCTTAAAATATAGTGAAAAATTGGTTGGCATGTCCGAAGTGTTGGGATTCATGATTTACGAACCGTTGCCACAAAAACGCACTCCGCACTAAATAAACTTGCATTTAATCATGATAACCGGATCAACGAGTGGGTATTAGTGGCAGAAAAAATTACATTATTGGTCTTGAGGAGGCGCAAAGATCGTTATATTATGAAAACGAGTTTACACTGAATTTCCAAGAAATGTGGTGATACTTAGAAAGATGATGTTTTTATTACCTGAAAAGATTCAGTATAGTTATTGACCTTTAAGACCGAAAGAAGAAACTACTTGACCAAAATATCACATATTCTAAATACGGGTCTATGTAGGTGGATATCATCATAATTATGTGTAACCTGTTACTAACAAGTTTGAGTGTAGTATACGTCATAGTATACACTTGGAAATAAGCAAATTTCAGTAATCTCATTTTCTTACTTCAATAAACCCAGTGCGACACAGGCTGTAATGTAACACAGTACACGGACTGCTCTTTATCAATTACATAGTTGTCATGCGCAAAAGACGTCAGTAAGCAACGTATCAAGTCAACAAACACATTCTACTTTTGAAATGGTGATAAACTGAAGTTTATCACCACGAGGAATTAATTAACGAAGGTATTACAATTCTCTCTGCAACATTATTCAAATACCAAAGTCGTAAAATCTACGAATTTTACTTTAAAACTAACTTATTTTTCATTAATCACCAATAGATTTCGCTAACAATTCAGCTGATAATATATATATATATAACAGAAAGTAGCTCTCTCTCTCTCTCTATGTTTTCAGTAAGCTGTAGTTTCTTGCTGACTGTGGAGCCTATTAGTTAAATAAAACTTTCCGGAAAAGCCATGGGGGGTGTTTGTTATCAAATAAATATTATATATTTTTCACAATCACATGAAAATAGTAATAAAAGAACATTTATCAGGTATATATTATCTTGTTTTATATTCTATTTCTCTCCTTGCAACCAATCCGTTGGGTATACCTTATATACTTCGTAGTCACGTTTTCTGTTTTTCGTGAGATATTTAAATAAAGCTTTGCACCCTAAAGTTACGTATTACTCTTTTTAATTTACGTACTGTTTTATTTTGCTGTTGTCCGTATATGCCTCGGTTTGTTTGTCCCGTACATGGTGATATTATTCAGATACCACGAAATAAGGCGGGCTGTGCCAGTCATATGTTATTAACAGCTCAAAGCTTCCAGTCGAACGGACAAAACTGCAAGCAGACAGGAACAAAGTCTGAGTCCTGCAGCTTTTTTTTGAATATGTGTAGATTTAAGAGACAGTCACGGAGGGTTTCTTTCATCGTGTGGGGCTCCCAGCCTAGTCTGTTAGTGAAGAGTATCAGCGTACGTGTCATGATAGAAGTTGTCCTAGAACTTCATTTCGTCCTTCTTCTGTATAAGTACGCCAGCTATTCACTTATTTAGATTAGGGGGAACGTGTATGACAGGTGACAGTGCACGAGCTAGCACGAGGCCTTATTCTCCAGACACGTTCTTTTTCTTTTTTTGTCCAACGGTAAAAATTTGCCCGTATGAAATGGATGACAATGCAGCTGCTTGCTCTGGCCGGGCTTGCCGTGTGGGAGGCCTACCGCTCGACACGATCCTGTCCCTATAAGGTATTATACAATAGCAATTATGAGACCTGTGGACTTTGTGAAGAACCCAGTCTTGCAGCTGCCGAATTTTCAGGTCATATACCTGCAAGCGCTTTATAATATTCACCTGGCAAAGTAATCACGTGGTTCTAAACAGCACTTAAAAGTCCGTTAGAAAGTTTTAATTTTGTCTTATATTTAAATATTTGTTGTCGTACTTCAAGGTTTAGTCTCGTATCTCGAGATTTTGTCTCCGTATTGAAATATATTAACAATTAATTAACAATTAATTCATTCTAGCTTTGGAAATTTTGTGATTTTTATTATCTAGAAATAACACACAATGTGAAGTATGATAACACAGGATGATTTTGGAATAGCTTTATGGTTACTTCCAAAGTGCGTGTTGAGAGACTGGGATAAGATCCATCATTTAAATACATTTTTTGTACATCTACAGATAGCAACACTGTAAGTAACACCTTGTTTTTGCTGCCAGAATCCACTCTTGTGAAACTTAGCAAGGTGATTAAGATTTTCAAAAAAACAAAATATTTTCCCAGCAATGGACGCATTTGATTTTAATAGTGATTAGGCTAAGTATATTTGCGAAATAACAGAAAAGGTTTACACCACACACAATCACTGGCCCTGACTAACAGCCATTGAGGGTGTTATAATGTAACAGTCAATCCCATTATTCGTTGATAAAAGAGTAGCACAAAAGTTGGTGGTGTTGACTAACTTTAATCCACTGTTGCTAAATTAGGGACGGCTAATGCAAATAGTCCTCGCGAAATTTAAAACTAACCAATTTTTTTTCCTTTGGCTGTAGAGTGAACCTAATTTTCTGATGAGTAGCCAGCGTCCCCACCCCGCGCTGGAATGAAATGACAAATATTTCATCATTCTATCTCTTCATCGTACATAGAAACAAATCAAAGCAGCTGAGTTATTAAGCCTAGTGTATAGAAAACTTAATCCAGTTTATATTTATCTCATTAAAAAAAAGCAATTAAGAGTCTGTTTCATATTAATTAAGATGCTAGATATCATTATTTTCGTGAACCGTCACTTAAATAACTTCTTTTTTCAGTATATTTAATTGTCTGTCATCTTGTAGAGAACTCGCTTATTCTTATATCTAGCCTTCAGCGAGTAGAATAGCGTGTGTTCAGCACGCGCCTAGAAACAAAGACAGGTGTTAAGCGACCTGTTGTTTTGCCTCATAGTTTTATGGTTATTATAATGAGCATTCGGAACTAAACTAATTTTACGAGTGCTTGCACTTCTGTATTCTCCATCAACTTCATAAACATAGTCCCGTCATACACCATATGCTTTGATGTGATTATCATTTTTTAACTGCTGCTTGCCTGTATCACCATAGGAGGGCAGGATCATCTAATATCCATTGTAGGCTGATGAATTTTTAACCGTTATTATAAGAAGCGAGACTATAGGCCTCTTCGGGGAAGAAAAAATGGCAGTTAAGAGATGGCCTAGGGCACTGGATAAAAGTTTCTTCTAATTATCTTATCATCTTGAAGACAAAACAAAGAAGACATTCGGGGAAACAGGTTCAATATTCATTTTGTGTGTGTTTTAGATTTAATTTCCAAAATCTTTTGCGATTACAATACTACATTAATTTTCATTTAGTTACGAATCGGTCGATGGGGTTTTTTGAAGAATCTGAAATATACGAAGAACATTTAAGCTATATCGAATGTTTTGTTTAAAAAAAAGGGGGTAAGGGTTATTTGTTAATGTTTCCTACGTTTACCATTAAAAGATTGCGTTTTAAAAACTACTTTCAACATTTACAATGATGTAGTGGAATAAAACGAGAAAACAGCATTTAACTTCTTTAACTTGGTAACTACTTTTAGTGAGAGCTGTATATATGTACCGCTGCTGCCCGGCCTGGACCCTAACTGACAAAGTGTTAGGTGTTTCGATTTTCTAAAGTGTCGTTTTTTTATTCTGTTCAAATATGTGCTGACCACCTTTGGTATTCTGTTGTTTTGATCATGTTTTAGACTTATTTTAATCCCCTTTCAAATCAAGTGTTTAGTTTTTGTGACGTAAAGCGCGTAATGTAATTTAATAACATTAAGACGGTACATTACTTAGACAGAAAATTAACAGAGCAACTGTCATCTTGAGCAATGTTTACAAAAAAAACCTTTCCGAGAAAAACTCCCTTCTTATTCTTATATAACATCGGCAAAATTAGATAGTTTTTTATGTAGGTGATAAGAAATAATGGGTACAACAAGGAGGTATATACAGAGATGAATAACAGCGATTAGTGAATGTTTTTCTTCTAATGGTGTCTCATGCTAAATAGTTTTAATAAATTCCATATTAAGTCTTGTGATAATCAAAGCCTTTGATCTGCAGTAACATAAATTGAAATTTAAACGGTGTTATTTAAGTAGTCCTTAAAACCCCGAAGTATTGTAAGTAGGCTAAATTACTGACGTCTGAATACCTCTCAATAGGAAAACTGATATATCTCTTAACTACTTACCCCCAGTGGCACAGCGGTATGTCTGTGGACTTGTAACGCTAGAAACTGGGTTTAGATACCCGTGGTGGGCAGAGTACAGATAACTCATTGTGTAGCTTTGTGCTTAACTTCAAGCTAACTAACTAACTTAACTTACTTTGAGAATTTGAGTCTTAGTTTTCATGGAACCTAAATAAAGCCATCTAACGGTAAAAAATGGTAACTTTTAAAGTTTGAAGACGGCTTGAGTGAGTAATGAAGAAAATCTCATTATAAGTTTAAAGCAGTAACAAATGTACAACGATTCGAAACATCAGCTCAAGATGTGTCCCTCATCATTATGCAGATTTGGTTTCGTCACGTCGATTACTCGGGCTGTATAAGTCTAAACGTTTGTCTTTGTTATACTATGTATATCTTTCTAAGTATGTTTTTCACTCGTCCACCATCATAAACCTCTAAACTTCATAACTTAAATATAAAAGTCGTCAATAGGAGAAATGATGTTTACTTCCTCAGACAATGCCGCTCTGAACAGTTAATTCCAAACTTTGTAAAACACGTAACTCAGTTCTCAAGTATTATCCAAACCCAGCAGAAAAAATTCCAAAAAATCAACCATGAACTCCAAGTATCCAGAGTTTGAGTACTTAAAGAGAAATTAGAAGGCCTGATGATGAAAAAATCTTGTCGAAATATTGTACATTTGCTACTTTATTAAACTTGTAATAAAGTTTTCTTCATTACCCATTCAAGCCACCTTCAGACTTCATCGTCTCAAAGTGGGTTTCTCGTAATAAAAAATGATGATTTTTAAACAGAGGGATTTGACCCTTAAATGACCTCATATGTGTAGATTTTAGTAATTGAATTTAAATTTTCTTGTTCTTCAATAACCCAAGAGAGAAGTTTCTTTGTTTGTTTTGAATTTCGCACAAAGCTACACGAGGGTTATCT
>NW_013667541.1:157706-158960 GCF_000517525.1 Limulus polyphemus
GAGAGAGAGAGAGAGAGAGAGGTAACGTTTACGAAATCATAACAGCGGTACAGTACTAAAAACAATTAAAAAGTTAATTAAGGTACGATGAAACTAACAGTTTTCAGTTTTTTAAATGAAATTTTAAAGTTTATAGGGCAAACAGACCTATATTACTTTTGGTGGATTCAACAAGTGTTTCATTTTATCCCTGGACTTACTGAAGTAATTTTGGTTTATTCAATCTCAAGTTTTCGCGTCTGCTGTGGAATGCCACAGATAAGTTTGTGTGTGTGTATATATATACTGCTTGCAGTTATTTTTACTTTGACATTTTCTCTTTCAACAAGTGCCTGAAATGCCGCACACGCGTGCGCAGTATTGTGGCAGAATATATGGTGGCGCTGGTCATAGCGTGTGAGTGTTTACGTATTGTATCTTATCCGCCCACGTGCCTGTAAATGGATACGAGATTGCATTACATTTTTACTGCCTCTGGAAAACTTTAGGAATTAGTATTTTCTTACAACCTTTCGAAACATTTCTATTTGTCCTTATATATATATATATAGGAGAGAGAGAAGAACAGATAACTTAGATTTTCTTTATTGAAACTAACGACAGTGACTACATACAAAGAAAAAAAGTTTTATTTATGTCAACTCTTCTCGTACTTCGATATTATAGAAACATATATACCTACAGTTAAAACTTTAGATATTATATTATAAAAAAACAAAATACACTTGTCACAGGTGGGTGTGATTGGCATGTTTGTAGAAATGGTGAACTGTTCAATCTGTAGGATACACGAGTCTTTAATTTACTTTCATGAAGTCTGTTGTTTCTCAGCTCAACAGTCGAAAGTACAGGTTTTTTTCAGAGCACTCTATATATTTTATATCGTACTTAACAAGTTGAACATTTTAATCATCCGATTTTATTACTGGTTAAACACTCCTAACGGTATTACCCTTTATATTAAAGTTAGGCTTAAGTTTAAAGTTAAAAACGTTTATTATATTGTTGATTAGATAGCACAATGGTGAAAGTTAGGCTTAAGTTTGAAGTTAAAAACGTCATTATATTGTTGACTGGTTTGACTTATTATGACGTCATCAAGACAAAATACCTAAATAGCTTCTCCCCCACTTAATTTCGGTTTTGACTCCTAACTAAAGTTACGACACATATTACTTGATATTATTACGTCTCCGTTTGTTAATTAACTTTCCGTAACTTCGTTCCGACGAAACTTTAGCGACACAAGTCCTT
>NW_013667541.1:159140-160897 GCF_000517525.1 Limulus polyphemus
CTATAACAACGAACGTGCTCAACTTCAATAATACTTTCTGACTGCAGATCAATTACTCGCGGTCTATACACACACATTGTCACGTCACGCCGTGACCATCTTATATATACCAGACACCCCCAATCTAGTAAATGCTAGAGCACTCACGAAGGAACGGGATAGTTCTAGAAAGCAGGTGGCGTGACACTAGTCACGTGACCTCGCTGACGCAACAATATGTATTACTTTTCTATAAATATACAATTCCCGTTTGTTTGTTTTTCTAAATAAACATTTATAACATTAATTTAGTAATTTGCATAATATGAAAAACGTAATATTAGTCAAATACGATTTAATGACCACCTGCCCATGATGTTTTTGGAATATATGAATCTTTTATGAAGATATCTCAATTAAAGTGTACAATCTAACTGAAAAAAATTTTGACCTTTCTTCTGGCGAAATACTATGTAAATACAACAATAAATAAGTGTTGAAAGTTACATTTATTAATATTTTGTGAAAAACAACAATTTACTTTACTGTTAACAAGGTTATATTAACTAAGTTAGAAATACCACAAAATACTTACTAGTTTTGGTAGTGTAGTATTAATATCTTGCTTCAAAATGTCCCTTGTTGTCCCTAAACATTGTTATGTTCTTCTTTTATCATTTTATACAATTTGTATTGATACTAATTTACATAAGTCATATTAGAGCTTTAGTTACATTATCAGAAACTAGTAACCATTCTAAGTTAGTTAATATAACCTTCTAAATAGTAATGTCAAGTGTTATTTCTAGAAAAAATAAATATTTACCACATTTTAACTTAATAATAGCTGCACTGGAGGAAATCTTTATCTGTTGTTCTTTCATATTGCTTATTTTTATTGAGATATCTTCATAAAAGAATGTAATATTCTAAAAAATATTATTGGTATCTCCCAGACAAATTTATGCGCTATCTTAAGAAAAGAGAAAATGGTATTATTCACTTAACCCCGCCATCTAGTGACACGTAAATAAAATATTGACGGTAATACAGAGAAATCTCTGCTGTGAAGGAAGCAACAAAACAAGTTATTACTAAAGTAATTGAACAAGATATAATATCAATATCGACAGATGTGAGTGTTTGGGATGGGAAGCAAAAACACAGTCAGTTATTAATAATAAGGGTCTAGACAAAAAGTTACATGATGAAAAAGTAGACGTTCTTTTATGTGTCGTCTGTGAAATATTGGACGTCAGTTATCGTAAATACCAAACTTCTAAGTGTTATAAAACAAGATACATAAAACATCGTACAAAGATTAAATAGTTTTGTTTCAAAATGTAGCGACAATACATTGTTAATGAAACAAAGACTTTTTTTCAAAGCAATTTGATTACATTGACAATCTTTAAAAACAATTTACGTTTTTAAATATATATAGCAGATTTGTGTGTCTGTGACACAGTCTGTCTGGTATTATTAAATTACAAGTTATTGTAGGGAACTCGCGGATCCTGTTTCGATGAAATTTAGTCAAGGAACTCGTGTAAACCCAGAGTTTAAGTGGATAAGCAGTAAGCTGAACGTATATATACACACACACAAACATACATACATACATATATATATGCTACAGTTTTCTTTTCATTTTTCACCGATGATTTGTTTGTTTGTTTTTGAATTTCGCATAAGGCACGAGGGCTATCTCAGCTAGCCGTCCTTAATTTAGCAGTGTAACACTAGAAGGAAGGCAGCTAGTCATCACCACCCACCGC
>NW_013667541.1:161896-163140 GCF_000517525.1 Limulus polyphemus
ATCCTAGCGGACTTGGTGAATCGTGATACTGAGTGAAGTCTGCTGTATCCTAGCGGACTTGGTGAATCGTGATACTGAGTGAAGTCTGCCGTATCCTAGCGGACTTGGTGAATCCTGATACTGAGTGAAGTCTGCCGTGTCTGCGTACTTTACATTTTACTTCCGTTCATAGGTTCTTAGAATATGTTTTATTATTGTCAAATACTGAGTATTCTATAGTTAAAACCGAACATTTCCAGGTCTTGATCATTTTTACAGATATGGAATGGAGCAAGAGGCGAGTGTGGCCTAGTGGTTAGCGTATCCTGAATGTGAATCCGAAGATTCCTTGTTCGCGACCCATAAACTTAATAGCGCGCTCTGTAGTTTGAGGGTGTGGATGGGTTATAATATTGACAGTCAGATCCCATTATTTCACCATACTCTACAACCAAGAATTGGTAAAAGGTGTTGTTGACTAGTTACCTTCCGTCTTTATAGCTTTGCGCAAAATTCAGACAAACAGAATTAATGAAACAGAGCATAGCAACAGAACTATTAGTTTTGAGCAAGTTTCTGAAGAGTAACATATCCAAAAGAGCAAAAAGTCAAAACGCCTCTCTAGAACGTTCTAACACAGATACAGGGATCACAATCCCTCAATAATGAACATGTTGGTGTCGCAATTTAAACTAATTTCGTTCATTAGTAAGTATATATAATTATGGTTCTTCTTTTTTAAAAATACTGTAACATTTATCACAGAACATTACGGTATTGTAAGATACACTTGTTAATTCCTATAGAACATTACGGTATTGTAAGATACATTTGTTAATTCCCACAGAACATTACGGTGTTGTTAAATACATTTATTAATTCCTATAAACTATTACGATGTTGTAAGATACATTTGTTAATTCCTATAAACTATTACGGTGTTGTAAGATACATTTGTTAATTCCTGTAGAACATTACGATGTTGTAAGATACATTTGTTAATTCCTGTAGAACATTACGGTGTTGTAAGATACATTTGTTAATTCCTATAGAACATTACGGTGTTGTTAAATACATTTGTTAATTCCTATAAACTATTACGGTGTTGTAAGATACATTTGTTAATTCCCATAAACTATTACGGTGTTGTAAGATACATTTGTTAATTCCTATAGAACATTACGGTGTTGTAAGATACATTTGTTAATTCCTATAGCACATTACGGTGTTGTAAGATACATTTGTTAATTCCTATAGAACATTAC
>NW_013667541.1:163960-165576 GCF_000517525.1 Limulus polyphemus
TATCACCCACCAGCTACTATAGCACGTATCTATCACCCACCAGCTACTACACCACGTATCTATCACCCACCAGCTACTACTGCATGTATCTATCACCCACCAGCTACTATAGCACGTATCTATCACCCACCAGCTACTACAGCACGTATCTATCACCCATCAGCAAACTACCCACAAGGTTTCGTCCACCTATCCTCAAATGCCAGTTTTTCATAAAATAATTTACCAAGTCATCTTTCTACCAATTAATTACACATCTATCGACTTATAAAATACCCATTCAACCAAACTACCCATCTAGTTATCCTCCATTACTTACATTGTCATCCTTAGACTCACCCACCAGGTAAGTTCCCAATATGTAATAACCTCTCACACAACCATTCACCCATCAACTAAGTGCCCATTATCTAATAACCTCTCACACAACCACTTAATCACTCACCCATCAGCTAAGTGCCCATTATCTAATAACCTCTCACACAACCACTTAATCACTCACCCATCAGCTAAGTGCCCATTATCTAATAACTTCTCACACAACCATTCACCCTTCAACTAAGTGCCCAAGTATTTATCGAGAATCTTTCTACACACCCAAGTACCTAATCTTCAGCCAAGTATTTACCCAGAATCTTTCTACACACCCAAGAACCTAATCTTCAGCCAAGTATCTATCCAGAATCTTTCTACACACCCAAGTACCTAATCTACAGCCAAGTATTTATCGAGAATCTTTCTACACATCCAAGTACCTAATCTTCAGCCAAGTATTTATCCAGAATCTTTCTACACACCCAAGTACCTAATCTACAGCCAAGCATTTATCGAGAATCTTTCTACACACCCAAGTACCTAATCTACAGCCAAGTATTTATCGAGAATCTTTCTACACACCCAAGTACCTAATCTTCAGCCAAGTATTTATCCAGAATCTTTCTACACACCCAAGTACCTAATCTTCAGCCAAGTATTTACCCAGAATCTTTCTACACACCCAAGAACCTAATCTTCAGCCAAGTATCTATCCAGAATCTTTCTACACACCCAAGTACCTAATCTACAGGCAAGTATTTATCGAGAATCTTTCTACACACCCAAGTACCTAATCTTCAGCCAAGTATTTATCCAGAATCTTTCTACACACCCAAGTACCTAATCTTCAGCAAAGTATTTATCGAGAATCTTTCTACACACCCAAGTACCTAATCTTCAGCCAAGTATCTATCTAGAATCTTTCTACACACCCAAGTACCTAATCTTCAGCCGAGTATTTATCCAGAATCTTTCTACACACCCAAGTACCTAATCTTCAGCCAAGTATTTACCCAGAATCTTTCTACACACCCAAGTACCTAATCTTCAGCCAAGTATTTATCCAGAATCTTTCTACACACCCAAGTACCTAATCTTCAACCAAGTATTTATCGAGAATCTTTCTACACACCCAAGTACCTAATCTTCAGCCAAGTATTTATCCAGAATCTTTCTACACACCCAAGTACCTAATCTTCAACCAAGTATTTATCCAGAATATTTCTACACATCCAAGTACCTAATCTACAGCCAAGTATTTATCCAGAATATTTCTACACATCCAAGTACCTAATCTTCAG
>NW_013667541.1:166513-167421 GCF_000517525.1 Limulus polyphemus
AACGAATAGTGGGATTGACCGTCACATTATAACGCCCCCACGGCTGAAAGGGCGAGCATTTTTGGTGTGACGGGGATTCGAACCCGCGACCCGCAGATTGCGAGTCGAGCGCCCTAACCACCTAGCCGTGTTGTTGAATAGAGCAAACTAGTTTGATTTTAAAAGAAGCATATATTTTTCACTATTCTGCTTCTTAATTTCAGGGTTAGCTGGTACAGACAATTGAGGAAATACGTCTGTTGTTGATTTGTGTACAATAAGTAGGCTTAACTTACTTTCGATACATCGATATCACCCCTGAAAGGGAACTTTGCCAACTTGTTTATGAAAATAAAGGTTTCGTATAATGTTCAACACGGTATAATAAAGACAAGGGGAAAGAAATAAAAACAAATCCCTCCCCCCGACTTAGTCTCCTACGCATGGATCTTCTGACGTTTCTCCTACGCACATGTCTACTTACCACTTCTTGCTGGTTTTTATTTTGCAGTCAATAAAAACATTCCGGCTAGCAAAACGGAACTTGTAGGTTGCGTTGCAAAGAATAAAAAAAAAAAAATAACTGCTAACGTTGGGTTACTGATACAAAATACATATCAGTGAATTTCACAAGTATAATATATATATATATATATATACTTGTTCAGTTGCGAATCCGAATATCCGGAATATAAACTTCAGACTTTCTAGTACATGATATACATACAGAGAATGGATACGTACCACTGTAACATACAACTATGTATTGGATTTGTGTTTACGTACCACTGTAACATACAACTATGTACTGGATTTGTGATTACGTACCACTGCAACATAACATACAACTATGTACTGGATTTGTGATTACGTACCACTGTAACATACAACTATGTATTGGATTTGTGATTACGTACCACTGTAACATA
>NW_013667541.1:168092-173128 GCF_000517525.1 Limulus polyphemus
AGTATGTATTGGATTTGTGTTTACGTACCACTGTAACATAGAAGTATGTAGTGGATTTGTGTTTACGTACCACTGTAACATAGAAGTATGTATTGGATTTGTGTTTACGTACCACTGTAACATACAACTATGTAGTGGATTTGTGTTTACGTACCACTGTAACATACAACTATGTATTGGATTTGTGTTTACGTACCACTGTAACATAGAAGTATGTACTGGATTTGTGTTTACGTACCACTATAACATACAACTGTGGACTGGATTTGTGTTTACGTACCACTGTAACATACAACTATGTACTGGACTTGTGTTTACCTAAGATTTAATTGAATAAGCATGCTCTGAGCATGCGTTACTAGAACAATGCACCGGACCAGCATTTACGCTGGTTTAACGAAGAACATTTTTTTGGGGCTAGTGTTCATAGAAATGCAATTAATAGGCATATTTTGGAAACCTTTTGTAACTTATAACTTCAAACATGTAGTGACGTTACGTTCTATGTTAGAGTTCGCTAGGTTCTGTAATCTCGCCACTTGTCTCATTTACTCGAGTCAACAAAGCGTACAATCAGAGATAAAATTGAAGTTACAACCGGACAAAAAAATAGTTAATTTATAACTAGTAAGTTTGGTTGTTTGTTTTGAGTTTCACGCGAAGCCACACGAGGGCTATCTGCGCTAGCCTTCCTTAATTTAGCAGTGATAGAATTGGGGGAAAGACATCTAGTCATCACCACCCACCGCCAACTCTTGGGCTACTCTTTTACCAACGAATGGTGGGATTGACCGTCACATTATATCGCCCACACGGCTGAAAGGGCGAGTATGTTCGGTGATGGGAATTAGAGTCTGCGACCCTCAGATTGTGAGTCGAGCGCTCTAGCCACCAGACCTAAAACTGGCAAGATGACGGCTATTAAGCAGTGTACAAAAGACGTTAGACCTTTGTGACAATCCTGGTATGTTTTAAAGTAACGTGATTTGTGTAATTTTCTATAGTATGAAAAACTTGCTGTGATGTTTGTAGTTTTAATGAATTAAAACAGAGAAAGTTTTTGCTGAACATATGTATTTTGAGCACATTCATGATTTAGTTTTATTTGTCTACAATGTTAGGATGACAAAATCTTGTCAAAACGTCCTACATTTATAATAGTTATTTCATTACCCAGTCAAGCCGTTTCAAAACTTTTAATTTTAGAAGCATTTTCTTTTAGGGTTGTACAAAAAAATAAATAATAATAATAACGTACGGACTTAACGGTTGGAAATCTTCTTTAACACTTCTATTTTCGAAGATTTCATTGGCTACACAATAAATAATATAATACATGAATTAACTATTTACCGAGATTAATGACGCAGTCAAAAATGAATTTCTTCTTATAATGCACTGTTGTTGTAACTTCTGGGTATGTTATGATCGTCTGGTAAAAAGATATATGTAAATCTCATACAGTTAGGTTTCTCTCTCTCTTACACACAGAAACTCTACATAAAAGCTTTCATGGATAAGTTTTGAAAGGTTCTAAAGACGTCATAAAGAATGACCTCTTTATTTTTTCACGTCACAATAGTATATACAAAAGTATTTTCTGTTGCTTCAGTAACTCTGCAAATAGGTGTCAGAGCCAGCACGAGCGTAAGGAGAAGCAAGTATTAAGAATTGTTGTCGCAAGTATGCGTACATGTATGTCATAATTAAATTCAACCATTTGAAAAATGTTCAAGTAACTATTTTATTAACAGTGCTGAAATATCTATTGGAAAGTTCTAATTGAATGGTGTAAGGTTAAGACGCACTTATTTGGTTTTGGAGTATGTTTCAAAGTTAGATAATCAGGCTGTGGTACCAAATTAATAACGTAACAGAAGAGTTAAATGAATGTGATCAAGGTCGAAGCACAAGTAAAATTTATTGCATTAGTTTCACCTTGTACCTAAAAAAATATGTCCAGGCCTGTTATGTCCACATATCTACCTCTTCGTTTTTAACGACATTTACAAACTCCTAATGAAATACTTAGTTTCTTACCTTTTCCTCCTCTCGGCCATTTTCTTTTTTGCTCTTATCTAAACAAGCGACGGAGAAAAAACCGGTCTTGTGTTTTAGTTCTACACGTTTGGACTCCATATTGTGTCAGGAAAGCCAGCCATGAGCCCGGAGAAATTATCAAAGCGGGGTTCACTTTTATAGTGATCAGGGGTTAAAAAAATAATTATTCTAATAAGTAACTAGGTGTGCTTATAATTTCTTCGAGGTAAAGTTTGAGGAAGATCAAGAAACAGGGTATGGAGATTAGAAGTGTTTGAGTAATTCTTTCTGTGACAAAGCTAAAACTTGCTAACTCGCTCCCGGACTAGCAGCCTCGTTAATGAGCTGACGGCGTCGCCGGGAAAGCAGCTAGCTCCTGCTTATCGATCGCCACATTTGCGCGGGGATCGTCTGTGAGAATGCACGTGGTAGTTCCAGCGTTTGCACGCATGTTGGCTGTGGCTCGTGCATAGCAACGTGCATTGGGCGTACGATGTGCTACACGAAGACGTCACTACAATATAGACTGTTTTTGATTTGTTTACTCGAAAATCAGGGATCCCTGACGTCATAGCATACAGGTGAAACACTGTATACTGGGGATTTAATAACAAAGAACTCAGAGTCAAAATATCCTCGATCAGGTGAAATGTCATGCCAACAAGTTAAAAAAAACAGCTCTTAATAAAAGTAATTTAGTGTTTTCACATTTATAAATGCTTTATTTATACAGTAGAAAACACACAAACGTCATAATATAAAAATTTTCCATGCACATCCATTAGAGACAGAGAGAAAAAAGTTTTTTCTTTAAAAATTTACATTAATCGCAAAAGTAAGACAGCACTTACCTCGAAAAATAATTAAGCTAATGAAAGAAAACTGCGACTGAAAATATTATTCTAGATTATGCACTTTTTAAGTTTTGTGTTTATTAAAAACGCCCCCTTAGGTTTTGCAACATGCTTTTAAAGTATCACTTGTTCTAAACTGTTTTAGTTATAGTTACTCACATACATGTATATAGACAGTGGAATGTAGAGGGTTAGACAAGCAGGATGAACGATAGATGAGGGTTAGGCAAACAGGAAAAGATAGATGAAGGTTAGGCAAACAGGTAGAAAAATAGATGAGGGTTACACAAGCAGGTAGAAAGATAGACGAGTGTGAGACAAGCAGGTACAAAGATAGATGAGGGTTAGACAAACAGTTACAAAGATAAATGAGGGTTAGACAAACAGGTACAAAGATAGATAAGGGTTAGACAAACAGGTACAAAGATAGATAAGGGTTAGACAAACAGGTACAAAGATAGATGAGGGTTAGACAAACAGGTAGACAGATAAATGAGGGTTAGACAAACAGGTGCAAAGGTAGATGAGGGTTAGACAAACAGTTACAAAGATAGATGAGGGCTAGACAAACAGTTACAAAGATATATAGGGGTTAAATAAAGTTGGTAGACAGATAGATGAGAGTGGGAGACAGATATTTACACTGCTCATCTTTAGGAATCTGCTAGAAAGATGCTTTAACAGGGGAACCCGCCATACACAGTTTGCACGTGTTTAGAAGTTGATCTCGACCAGTTGACCACCTTCAACTTCTGTTGTAAATGTTATTTAAAAATGCTCTCCTGTAATTTGAACAATTGGAGTCTCTTACCGCGAACAATATACCACTCTTTGTTTGCACGACTAATTTTGATCTTATTATTCCTAGTAAGTTTAATTATTTTGGTGAAACTGTTCTTTCATGGTAATTGATATCATACTTTGATTCTTCATCTACCAAGGTCACGTGCTTTTCTTGTTGGTAACCCAAGCTGCTGTAGTATGTTAACTGTGCTTTTCTTAAAGCATCTCAGTTTAGTGAGAAAATAAAAATTAAATTGTCACCCATCATCAGGATAGATCTTCCGATCGATCCAGCAGACATTTTATTTCAATACCGTCAACACTAAATATTATTTTTTTTATGTTCGGACGTGCTTATAGATTTTGCACAGATAAACTATTTACGGAATGCAGATAACATGTTAGTGTCCTAGTTACACGTTGTCATTTTCCTTTGGCGCCTTTTAATTACCCTCCAAAAGATGTCATTGTAGTTTAGTACATGATATCCACAAGAAGGTCGACTATATAGAGGCTTCGTAACATCTGGGGCTCTGTCCTTCCTACTTCTACTTACGGGATACCACGAGTGACGTAGGTAACGGGGAGAGAGAGTTGAAAGTATTGTGTGTTCCATTTAGTATTCATCTCTCTAAGTACTTATTTAGAAATATCTTTATCTCTTTTCAGTCTCAGAAGAGAAGTGTTTCTTGTAAATGAAGTGTGTTTGTTTGTCTTTTGTATAACAAAGAATTGTTTGTTTTTAATTGGCTTCAGTCAGGTCGGAAAATCAGTTTAACTCTGTATAACATTTTCTGTCTTCCATCCAGTTATTGCTGTTATTATTTTTACCTGTACTTAAGAAACTCACATTCATCGTTCGTGCAAGAAGTCGGTGAAAACATTATTGTGATAATTTGTACCAAGCTGGATCTGTGTGTATTTGCTTCTTATGTTGAGCGTGTTTATTAATTTGATATACGAAATTTAAATTGATTTGGGCCTTAGAAAGAGAGGGAAAAAGAAAGAAAAACAGCTGAATTAAACGCAACGCGCATTTCCAAAATGGCGTCTCTAGGGAAAACTGTTTGAAGTGGCGAGGGGTGTGTGTAGCTAAAGCTGTCATGCACATAAGGCATGCTATACGTGTAAATGTCATAAAACTTAAATTCTGTTTAGTCCTTAGCACACTCTTACATTTATGAGCATAACACACAATATAACACATACATATATATATATACATAGAGAGAGAGGCAGATATGTACAGTATTTTTCGGTGTATAAGACGCACTTTTTTACCACAAAATTTGATGTCAAAATTTGCTTACGTCCTATACACCGAAGGTGTGAATAACATATACACAGCGTGGTCACAAA
>NW_013667541.1:174128-177668 GCF_000517525.1 Limulus polyphemus
TATATTTCGAAAAATACGGTATGTGTGTTTATAATATATAGTTTGGATCAATTGTCAGTCAGTACAGTCAAACGTAGAAATGATCTCATCATTCTACATTCATTTAAAAAACGTACATCCCCCCCCCCCCCCCGTCGAAGCTGTGTGCAGTAGTTTAAAGATGTTCAATACGAGTTTTATAGACAACACTACATCGTACATTACAGTATACAGAACTTGTGTGAATAGATTATGTATTATCACCCAAACTTCTGTCGACGTCAGGCTTGACTTGAGATGACGTAAGTTTGTTTGGTTTCACGCGTAGGTAAACAGAACTATATGCGCTAACCCTACTTAATGTTAAAGTAATGGAAAAGAGGGAAGGCAGTTAGTCAAGACCACCCATCGTCAAATCTTGGGGTACTCTTTTCAGACCAAATAGTCTATATTTTGGTGCAAAGTTAACAGTTTAGAGAAAAGCTATTAATCACCAAGGGTGTTCAAAGATTAGCAATCACCCCGCTCGAGGTTAAATATTAGAAGTTTGATGAGAGGTCATCGTTCTAATGGGCCAAGTGGGCGAAAAATAAATAAATAAAACGAAATATACAAATATACATATACGTACATACATACACACAAATAACGATGAGGCATGTGGGCGGAAACATTTGTTGTTTTGGTGCAAAGCTACACAATTGGCTATATTCGCTCTGTCCACCACAGGGAATCGAACCCTGGATTATAGCGTTGTACGAAATAGTGGAATTTCTCCGTTAATTTTATAACACATGCACAGCCCCAAAAGGAGGCAGTAACGAGACGCGAAACATGGGAACTCGGCTCCGCAGTCAGGCACGCTAACCGCGCTCACCTAGACGCGAAACATGGGAACTCGGCTCCGCAGTCAGGCACGCTAACCGCGCTCACCTAGACGCGAAACATGGGAACTCGGCTCCGCAGTCAGGCACGCTAACCGCGCTCACCTAGACGCGAAACATGGGAACTCGGCTCCGCAGTCAGGCACGCTAACCGCGCTCACCTAGACGCGAAACATGGGAACTCGGCTCCGCAGTCAGGCACGCTAACCGCGCTCACCTAGATGGCGTAAGAAAGAGATATGTATTTACCAGCTATGATACATGATACTTTGGTTTTTGTCTGTTGTTAAGCGCAAAGCTACACAATGGGTTGTCTGTGCTGTGCCTGTCACGGGTATCGAAACCCTGTTTTTAGCGTTATAGGCCTTTAGGCTAAATACTTTACTATGTCACATACGTCATTTAAGTATTTTTCTAAAAAAAAGGTTTGCTTCTCAGTAGGTTAACATTATTAATAACATTAACAGCACCAGTTCTTTCTGTTTGTTTCCAATAACAGTTTTTGCTTAACCTCATTGTATGCAATAAATGATGACCATCTACAACTAGCACTAAAAAACAAATTTAATAACCCGAGCGCTTTCGGAAAGTGGACATTTCTGCGTCAGGAAAATCCTGAGTGTAAAATAACATTGATTGTTAATAAATTTATAATTTTTTATATTTATTTATTGTTACAACGCTTCATAACAGTTGCTAAGAAGTCTTATTTGTTGTTGTTGATTTATTCCTAATTTATTTTATATGAATACAATATAAACGCAATGAAGTTTAGTTATTGTCATACGCCTACAGGGGGCAGTGTTATTTTTAGATTCCGTTTGCTTGTTTGTTTTATTTAAACGCAAAGCTACACAATTGGCTACGTACGCTGTCTTAAAACTTTCCGCTGAACAACGCGGGGGGCGTTTGGATTTAAAAACTATAAAAGAACGCGATGCACAAGAAGAACACTCTTTAACATCGCAATTAACTTTTCTATTTTTCTCTAGATTTAAGTATTTATCTATTTAGTTAAACAGGTCATGAATAAGGAGGATTATTAAGTTTCAGAAAAGCTACCTTCTTTTTTAGGTTTTGTAACTAAACTTGTTGTACAGATCGTGTTATTCGTGCTATGTGAGTATAATCGGAAAGTGAGAACCTGATTTCTTTGTGCTAGAAATTTTTAATCCGAGTCATTATTTTGACAAAAACAACAACAGAATCTGAAGTATTAGAGATAAAACAAAAATGTGAAATTAAGTGTGTGTGTGTTTTTTTTTTCTTTGCTATAAAACAAAGATTAAATCAGGGCTATTGTAGAGCTGCTACTTTTAGCTATTTCTGTAAATAGAAATTGTTGAGAGATATGATGCCCTCTTATATGTGGAACAGTATAAATATATATATATATATATAAGTCGATATATAATATGCTTTGACTGGAATATCTTTAACAACGTTCATCTGTTTGGAATAAGTAAGTGAAATTAATGTTTATTATTATCTGAATACAGAAAACTTTCTGTGAATAATTTTAGACTAAGAATTTATTTGAATATGAAAGTACAGAATGATCCAGAATTGGAATCCAACAAAATTCGCGTATATTACACAAGCGGACTTTGAAAATGGCTCTCCGTTTCGAGCATAATATGTGCATGAATATGCTGTATACAGTGGTTACCCCTCTAGAGCATAATATAAGTATGCTCTGTACAATGGCTCTTCCTTTCGAGCATAATATATGATTATACTGTATACAGTGGTTCCACCTATCGAGCATAATGTAAACATGAGTATGCTGTATATAGTGGCTCCCCCTCTCGACCATAATTTATGAGTATAATGTATACAGTGGTTCCACCTATCGAGCATAATGTAAACATGAGTATGCTGTATACAGTGGCTCCCCCTCTCGACCATAATTTATGAGTATAATGTATACAGTGGTTCCACCTATCGAACATAATGTAAACATGAGTATGTTGTATACAGTGGCTCCCCCTCTCGACCATAATATGTACGTGAGTATGCTGTATATAGGATATGCTACGCATCTATTGATGGATTACTGGTTCCCTTCTCGTGTAGAATAAAGAATGGATATTAAATGCGTTAATGTGTTTCTGAAGCATTTCACATGAAATGTTTATTTGCAATGCGAAGTTAAGAAAAACGTCGTGAACTTTATTTCATAGTATGTGTCTTATTAAATATCTCACGTGCAAAAAAATTAGGAGGGAATTTGGGAATCGGACAGTAATAAGTTTCTTAGTCTTAGCAACACGACAGTATTGATTTAAAAGAGTAAAATAGGTAATACTGAAGAATAAGTGGGTTCTTTTTTTTTCGTTCTAGTTACGTCACTAGATGGCTCACTACAGATTAAAATATAATGTAGGCGTTACTTAGCTATACTTGAAAGACGTCGTTAATAGGCTGTATCTATCTAGAAAGTTTTGGACGAGGTTTCGAGGCCTTCGTCCTTACAAATACTTTTCGCTGAAGAAATGAGGTCTTCCAGTCTTCCATGGAGGTGCATCCTGAGTTGCAGACGTGATGCTAATGTGGGCGAATTATGAAAGTGAGTGATGCTGGCTATCTTTCCTTTTGTCAGTAGTTCTTATGGCGGTGGGTGCTGTTGGCTATCTTTCCTTTTGTCAGTAGTTCTTATGGCGGTGGGTGCTGTTGG
>NW_013667541.1:178668-187266 GCF_000517525.1 Limulus polyphemus
GGTGCTGTTGGACTGTCTTTCCTTTTGTCGGTAGTTCTAATCTTATGGCGGTGGGTGCTGTTGGTTGACTGTCTTTCCTTTTGTCGGTAGTTCTAATCTTATGTCGGTGAGTGCTGTTGGCTATCTTTCCTTTTATCGGTAGTTTCAATCTTATGGCGGTGATGCTGTTGGCTATCTTTCCTTTTATCGGTAGTTTCAATCTTATGGCAGTGGGTGCTGTTAGATGTCTTTCCTTTATCGGTAGTTTCAATCTTATGGCGGTGGGCGCTGTTAGATGTCTTTCCTTTTATCGGTAGTTTCAATCTTATGGCGGTGGTGCTGTTGGCTATCTTTCCTTTTATCGGTAGTTTCAATCTTATGGCGGTGGGTGCTGTTAGATGTCTTTCCTTTTGTCGTTAGTTCCAAATTACCGATAATTATACCTAAACTCTACGGTTCTCTTATCTGCCCGACACACGTGCTTAACAAGGTGTTGTTCCGGTTGAAAATTTCAATTCCTATCAGGTGCGAAGGTAATACGCTTAACAGTTCGGTTCCTTTTCGCAAACCAAATATTGTGTCATGATAATACTAGTCTTTCTTGGTCTACGTACAGAGTCTACTTTATATTGTCCAGTTAAACAAAAATATATCATTGTAAAATATTTTGGTTGTGTTTTTATATCTCATTTCAGATATTGCCACTGAAATATTGTTTTTGTCGTCCTGATCTTTTTGCCACTTTGTTTATCTTTCAAGTGTATATATATATATAAAGTATCGAACATCCTGACGTAATAAGATTTATTGGGCCTTTATTGGAATAAATAACTTTGGACTACTAAAAGTTTCACAATCGTTACCAAAATATATTAGAGCTGAAATCACGCACGTCATAGCAGCTCCAATAAGTAAAGTACCTATAAGTAAAGTACCTATTTTTAAGTTGCAGGTTATCCGTTGACGTTTACTCAGAGCATCAAATACAACCTCAGTTATAAGGTAACGTCATTTAGAATTAACGTTTGACGCGTAAGATCAGGAAGTTGTTTTTGTTTCGTAGCTCTGAGTAGACAGAACTGTTAACTGTGTGTACTACACGTACTCTTAGATAGATAGGGTGCATTTTCCAAGGTTAATAGCCCCAAAATAGTTCCAAATCACAAATATATTTACAACGTTAACATCCGGGGTTCGATTCCCAACGGCGAATAAAGCGCAGATAGCCCGTCGTGTAGCTTTCTTCTGAAAAACAATAACAATACAGTTACATTATACGGAGGATGGGAGAGCAACAAGTCTGCAACACCAACTGTCTACATCGTTACACTAATGACTGAATAGAGGGGTTGACTGTCATTTTTACAACACACCCACAGCTGAAAGTACGGAGCATGCTCAATGGCATAACGCGAGCTCTAACTTTGGACCTTTTGATACTCAGTCCGAAAGACTAATCACAAGACCGTACTCCATCCCTGGACGAGAATTACTGAAGCCATATTGAAATATGGCAAAATATATAGAACGTTTCAAAAGTACTGTAATGTTTAGTGTAAGAACTTATTAGGAATAGTAAAGACACGTTTCAACTGGTTAATTGAATAACTCGAAAGAATTACCTCATACAGAAATAAACAGACTCTATTAAGGTGTAGAGTACAACGAGCTGAAGATGGGTGGCCCTTGAAGAACACGCCGAAGGCTCTCCTAAAGCGTGTTGTAAAATGAGCAGAAGATGGATACCACATAAAAAACACACCAAAAGTTCTCCAAAATCATGTAAAATGAACAGAAGATGGATGGCCAATAAAGAACACAGTGGAGGTTCTCCAAAATCATGTAAAATGAACAGAAGGTAGATGTCCCATAAAGAACATCGGAGGTTCTCCAAAAGCGTGGTGTAAAATGAACAGAAGGTAGATGTCCCATAAAGAACATCGGAGGTTCTCCAAAAGCATGGTGTAAAATGAGCAGAAGATGAATCCCTCATAAAGAATGTACCAGAGGCTCTCCTAAAGCGCGGTGTACAATGGACAGAAGATGGAGTTATATTTTTGGGGAGTACCGTAACAAATGAAAGACTCGAGATGAAAAAAAAATCATATTAGCATTTTCTGTAGAAGAATTCTTGAAAAATGATTTATTGGGATGTAACTGGAAGAATAAAAATTGTCCACACTAAAATAAGTATCAGCTATAGACGTGATCTCCTACTTCGAATATCATTTTCATCTGGAACAGGTCAAGCATTCGTATAACAAGTTATTTAGCTAATAGAGATGGTTACACAGAAATCAAAAACTAGAGATGTACTCTGTGAGTTGTCTAATTTATTATCTAGCTTGCTACGAATTGAAAACATTTTCGAAATTTTAATAAATGATATTATATTGTATATAACAAATAAGAAAACCACGCTAAAATAAGAATTATAATCTTTTTTTTTTCCTGAGCATTCTTTGTACCAAAATTATCTCAATTTTTTTAGAAACCTAAATTTTGAATTTGTTTATTAACAGTTTAAACAAAGTTATTATTACAAATACATGTCTAGGAATTCTAAAAAAAAAATTGTCATCCCAGGTAATGGACAAGTATTCAAGTTTAACATTTAGTCCTGTTGGGGGGGGGGGGGTTCCTCGTTTTTTTTACTAAAAATGAAAATATATGATGCAGAAAAATAATCGGTATACTCTGTTATTACAATTCAATCTGTGATAATTTCACTTTAAAAATCGCCACTATATGCTTTTCATGGCTAAACTCACAATCACGCAGTCTACATCTATGTATCTAACTAAATTTCCGACGCGTATTTATACCCCGACAGAGGTCTAGAACATTCCACACACTACTAGATATTATGATGCAATAAAACTCAAAAAGGTGACCTCTAAGAAGCTTTATACTGGATGGAGCGACAACCATCGGCTATTCCAGGAATTATGATACTTGTTCAGAAAGAGGCTGGAAACCAAATGAAGCAGATTAAAGTAATAAATATAATTTCTAAGTAAATAAGTGAACATGAGTGTGCTTTGTTTCTGAAATATAGAAAAAATTGTATTCATATTTTATCTTATATTATTGTATCTTTTTTATCTTATCTATGTTCCTTTTATATCTATTTTCCCTCTGTAAATAAACAGTTATTTAATTTAATTGATTGCTTTAGTAATCTGTTGAGTCCATACTTGTTCAGTTTGAGTGCCTTCTTGACTAGTTGGTTACAAGATTAATAAACAATTGGGAATTTAAAAATCTGCAAATAGGGATCGTAAAAAGAAAAGTAAGGAAACAAGGTTGGGGATGTTGTAGACATAATTTACTCAAACTTCAAACCCCTATTTTGGCTCCATTCTATTACCTAGAGTTATATTTCGTGGGGTAAAAATAGGGATTTGTAGTTTGAATAAATAATGCCTACAGTATTTTCAGCCTTCTTTCCTTACTTTTTTTACGATCCCTATTTGCAGATTTTTAGATTCCCAGTTTTTTATTTATCTTGTTTGCTGGCTTTTATATGTTAAACTATGGGCAAAGAATTACTTGATATGGTAGCTAACTTCATATATTGTAATGATAATAAACATAGCTAGTAGCTAGCTGATACGGTTCATGATGATTTACTGTAGCTATTGACAATTTGATCGAGATGTAAAATATTTAGCTGTAGCTGGAGATTTTCATGAAGATTTGTTTGAGAATATAGTGAGCATTTATAGTTTCTGTGTAACTAAAGTTCCTCTCTATATAATGCAAACCAATGGGCAAATATATACCTAGACTTAGACACAACCCCCACTAAGCACGTATAAAACTTTACCAGTAGAAAAGAACCAGTTCAATAAAACATATACGTCTAAAACATCGCTTTAAATAAACCTTCGTGTCTCTTAAAGTACTTATTCTTCGAATGTGTGTAATAAAATATAATATCATGTGTCCATTGATTTATATATTTTTTACTCCTTCATATATAATATATGAGTTGGCTCCCTAAAGACACCATTGTATAGTGTACAAAGCATTGAGTATTGTATACATTACAGTTATCTAATGTTCATCTATTATTGGCTGGTAATACCTGTTTCACCCTATACTTAAGCTATTTTTTAAATGAACACGAAATATTTGTAAGAAAACTAACTTCAAGGGGTAATGACAGCATCGTTTACACTACAATTATGATGCTTTTTAGCTTATGTAAAATATAGAAGAAACAACTCGACTTTTCAATACCTCTACGATATTTTCAGAACCTTGTTTGGTATTCTACAAAAGGTTTGTGTGCAATATACCAAGCTGTTTTTGTTGTAGGCTGGCAAGAGAATAATAATAAGAAGAAGAAGAATTACAAACGGGCCGTTTTGAGCAGATTTTATTTTCCTTGCAAGTCTAACATGCGTGCTTTTTTTATAAGTGTACAGATCTAGCAGTAAATAGTAAAGGTTTTAAAGTGTTGTTTGAACTGAATCTCCAGTGCTTAAAGTGGTTTTTTGCCTGAAAGTTCTATTAGGGTTTTGTGCAATTCCTTAAAATTCTTATTATGAATCACAGTGGTGGTTTATGATAACACTTCCCCACCTATATCGCTCTCGAGTGCACTTGTCTCTCGATGGTAGCGTTGTAAAGAGACAGTTCTGTAATAGGATGGTAAAGGTAGACATCTTTTATTTATCACCCAGCAAAGTAAATGAATATTAGCTTCCTATCAGAGCAAGCTATGTACGTAGTGAAAAACTAAAAACAAATATGATAATCAGTGTAGCTAATTAAATGTACCTATTTTATTTTACATTTCCACTTATCAAGATTAGAATGCACAGTTTCATCAGTTCAGTACCCACGCTGTTAACGATGTTTTTAGCTGTAATGTTGCGGTTGAAAAAGTATGCACTTTTGATGTACAAACTTAAATTATCTTTCTAACATCTCTATTTCTAAATATTGCACATAAAACTGATAAAAGTGTGCAAGAAAAGAAACTACGGGTGTCTTCCCAGTCCTCTTGTACAATGGCATCAAAGCAGTGATGTCAAACCAAAGCACGAGGCTTAACCTCGCTAACTAGAGATTAGTCCCACCATGCATGATTCTGCGCATGTACCTTGGCCTTCTGCCAGTATCAGCTGTCTAGCCTTCTCTTAAACTGTATTGAAAACAGAATTGACATTTTTAGTCTTTGCAAGTTGTACTGTTGTGAAGGTAGATAAATATATTTTATGCATTACAAGAGAAAATAGCTTTGTATATGTTGGACTGTGATGATGTGTTGTTTTAGTAACAAAACAGAATTAAAAAAAACAAAGCAATCTGCAGCCTGAAAATAAAAAAATTAAAAAAAAACCGACTAACTTTCGATACAACATACACTAAAGTGTCAATCTGAACATTTTGTTTGTTTTTAATTTCGCGCAAAGCTACACGAGGGCTATCTGCGCTAGCCGTCCATAATTTAGCAGCGTAAGACAAGAGGGAAGGCAGCTAGTCATCACCACCCACCGCCAACTCTCAGGCTACTCTTTTACCAACGAATAGTGGGATTTACTGTCACATTATAACGCCCCCACGGCTGAAAGGGCGAGCATGTTTGGTGTGAGGGGGATTCGAACCGGCGACCCTCAGATTGCGAGTCGAACGCCATAACCACCTGGCCATTATTTAAGAATACGACAACCTGTAAAAGAATATATCCTGTAAATCTGGACGCGGTTTTAGTTTCTTCAATAGAAACTACGATAAACTATCGTGTAAATGTGGTAATTCTCCTGATTTAAAGTTATTTAGTCTTCTTTTTCTGTTTTCATGAATGTAATACTAATTTCATAATTATTTTAAAATAAATAAATAAACAGATTACATCAAAAGGAAGGATTGCGTGAATTTTACATAACATACACAAACCTTAGATGAAATATTAATAAATTTAATTTCGTAGAGAAGAGAAAGAAAAAAGAAAAAGCTAAAAAACATACACGAAAAATATTAGCGCAGCCACAAAACAAATATCCAACACCGGGGCACAAATCATAGGGTGGGTTATTATGTAACGTGCCCTAGTTTTTTTTTAGGTACCGGTGTAGTGAGACCCAAACTACGTTGGGGTACACCGTAATCCAATTTAACCTCAATTCCGCCGGTTTCACATGCTTTAAAAAAGAAAGAAAAAGGAGCAGATGTGGGTGTCCAAGCCGACAACGTCCCGCATCTTTACCACCTTTCTGCAGCCAGATGTGGGAAGGTGGTTGCGTTTTTGTTTTTTCAAGTATATATATTTTTTCCGTTTATTTATTTTTTCTTCTCTACAAAATTGAATTAAAAAAGAGCAACTAGCACCATCTCGTGTGTATGAGAGTAAAGATGTGCACTTTTTGATACAAATATATGATCAGTTTGTATTGAAGTTTTTTTCTCTTGTTTTAGTTTGCTGGATCTTGTTATTTAGTGATTGAGGATACTATAATATTTTATGCTTGAATAAAATGAGATAGCAGCTGCATATTCTACTTTTAACAGCTGCAGTGAATACAGTTGTCTGACAAGAACAAATGTCACAGGGTCAAACTAGAACGTGCTATGACGTTCGAATATTATAAAGAAAAAAGTCGAATTATAATATGAAGTGAATATAAATTGGTTTGTATTTCATTTAAAAAAAATTAAAAACAAAACTTTTAGAGAAAGGACAAAGTTTTTTCCTCTAAGAAAATATTATTTTTGTTTCTTTGAAACACAGACGCCTATCCAGTCTGGAATGCAAGTTTTAAAAACTGAAAACATGTTTCATTTTTATTTGAATAGCTATTATCAATAACATATTTTAATTGCCAACCAAACACTGTCTAATAAATGTCCTTATTGTGTTCCATGTTAAACATGTTCCCACACACGCTATACAGAAATTGTGATAAGTAATACCCTTGGGAATCTAGACACACTTTGAAGGATGTGGGTGTTTCAAATATCTACTGATCAATAAACAAAGTAAAGTTTGTTTAGTGAACAATTAGTCCAACAAGTCACTTTTGTATGTAAAACTAGTACAATCAGTTATTGTAATAACTAAACAAATAGATATCTTATATATGCACATCTGTACAGCTATTAATATATACTTAGAGTGATTTCTCTGTCACTATATTTGATTAATTAGCCACTGTTAAGAATTATAACAACGTTTCGAAGTATTGTATATATATGTATGGCTGTTGTTTAATTAAGGTCCTCGTTAATAGTTTCATTACTGTTATTCGCAGGTGAATTGACCTGTTTTAATAATTAAAAAACGCGCAGCGAAATACCGTATACTTGAGTATTGTAAACATTTCAGGCAGAGTATTTATGATGAGTACGCTGGAATGGAAGGCAACTGCATGTTGTATAAAAACACAAGTGTAGGGGAAGACGGAAAACTTTCGAAACGTCGTTCTCTACACTTGTGTTTTTTCTACAACAGGCAGTTGACTCCCATTCCAGTGCACTCATCATATGTTTTAATATTAGCTTTAGTTTAGTTATGTGTAATACTTAAATGGAAGTTATCAATAACTTCAAAAGAAAGCGTTATTAACTCTGACGTTTAAGAAGAAGAAAAAAGACAAGCAAGAGAAAATCAACACACTAGTGGATTTTTCTGTCTGATCAAAACGTGAATATATCGTCTGCGCCACACTATTCCGACAAATGCGTTGTGTTCGTCATAGGTGGCGTACTTATTTCGTCACCCATGTGAATTAGCTGTACGAAAAAAAAAATATATATATATATATTATTTTGATATTATTAACTTTTCAATATTTTAATACTTTTTCTCTTCATGTTTGAGAGATTGTATCGTATGAAAATTCAGAGAATTTCATGAAATATTTAAGCTATTGAATTTGAGTATCTTTTTATAGAAACTCGAAAATCGAATTCAAACTTACTCAGAACAAAATCCATTGAAACAGATATTTTATCTATTTATATTTTGGTACATATTCCTGCATTTTTAATAAGCTGCAAGTATTTTACACTTAACTCTGTGATACTAAAATGATCAAAGAAAAGCAAAAGATCTAGTTGAATATATTTTCAATATTTCACATCTCAGGCGACATCTATAGTCGAAAGAACCAAACAAAAACAACTTTAATTTTTTTCATAACGGTATATTGTGATCACATTTAAGTAATATATTGATATCTTTTTTCTCGTGTATGTGTTTCCGAAGCTGGAAAACTTACTCTTTCTGTTCCACTTTCCAACAGGATAATCCACCTGACCTACAGGATATTCCACTTAGGCCTACTTCGTGGCTTATAACCTGTTTGTTACAAAAACGCGCTCAACATTTTGAGGTTGTGTTAGATTTTATAATTTTATTTCTCGCCAACTCTCAAAATAAAAGGCTTTTACTTATACTTCTTAATGGTATTGTATTGATATTAGGCTTAGGATTCATCTACAGTAGGTGTCTGTGACTTATTGGCGACAAATTCAACGATAAATAAACAGCACGCACTTCACTTGTTTTCAAAATAATATATATATTCGGAACAAGTTAACGTATTGTTGCGTCAGCGAGTCACATGACTAATGTGACGCCACGTTTCTAGAATTATCCTGTACTTT